>NW_019416796.1:161202-255798 GCF_000390285.2 Anoplophora glabripennis
CACGTTAGTCTTGAACCAATGAAAACTATTTGGTAATTATTTAGAAAATAGACTACAAAAAGTTAAAATAAATGGTATTTGCAGTGATTCTCGTATTATTAATATGGGTGTCCCACAAGGAACGGTACTGGGTCCTATACTCTTTCTAATTTATATCAATGAAATAGCTATTTTACCAATAAAATGTAAAATCATTTCTTATGCAGATGACACAGTGTTATTATTTTCTGAGGAAAATTGGTCAGATGTATACGACCAAGCTGAAAATGAACTTAGGATAATACACGAATGGCTATGCAGTAGTTTGTTAAGCCTAAATATAAATAAAACATATTTTGTAGCATTTTTCCCTACATCTATTGGTCAGCCTGACAAGAGTGAAATAAAAATACATCATTTAAAATGTACTAAAGAAAATATTTGTAAATGTACATCAGTTATTAAGGTAGAAAAAATTAAATATCTAGGACTTATGATTGACCAGCATTTGAGATGGAATGTCCATGTAAATTATGTCACCATAAAAATAAGAAAAATGTATCATAGATTTTACCAACTTCGAGATATTCTGAATAAAAATTATTAATAACATTATATAATACTCTAGTTGAATCTATAATAAGATATTGTATAATTATTCGGGGTAGCTTATACACTAAATCTTTAAAACTGTTATCCATCTGTCAAAATACTCTGTTGAAAATAATTTTTAAGAAAAATTATATGTATCCTAATGCATTGTTATATACAAACATATTAAATGTGAGAAATTTATATGTGCATTCTGCACTTAATTACTTACCAAAAATAATAAAATTATGTCCTTCTGTCTCTCACGATTACCTCACAAGACACAACCTGAATGAATTCTTAATAGTGCCGTTGGTTCATAACTCAATGTCGCAACGATTTATTACTTACTATGCACCTGAATTTTATAACATGTTGCCGCAGTCCATTAGAAGTTTAATTAATAACAAAAAGAAATTTAAATATTTGACAAAAAAACATATATATGAAAATCCTTATAAATTTGTAACAAACTGTAATTTATTTAATACTGCAAACAAAGACATGTAATGTTCTTAACCGTTGCTTAGTGTTCTAAGAATACGATTTGAGGTCTTATTCTGCCGCAATCACTAAGGAATTACTTATCAAAATTTGCCATCTGAGAAGGGACATATTTGCGCGCAAACTGCATTTTACGTGTAGTTTAGGCAAAAGTTCTTTCTCGTATAAGATACAAGAATGAAATTGTAACTATTGTAATTGTGATTATTGTATATATATTATTTTTGTAATTTATAATCGTGTGGTATTTTGTCTTATTTTTGTCACATTTATTGAATGTAAAAGTATATATTGAATTAGTGTAAAGTGATATGAATAAAGTGAATAAAATAAAGTGATAAAAAGCTCCCCAGAAGCTTAGATACTGAGAACCTGTGCTCTATTCATTTAATTACTTTAGTAACCTGTGTTTCTATAATTAAAGAACTGTAGTATAAAATGTTTAAACCTATACGAGGTCTGATCAGAAAATAACCGAACTTTTTGAATTACGCTCTAAGAGAGGTATTTAGTGACATGCGGTTGGCAGCATTGCGTTGCGCATAAGCTCCTTTGTAACCATATGTTCTTGGCTTGTTGATATTTCATTTAGTTTTCGTGATATTGTTATTTGAGTGCAACGAGTTTAAGTCTTAGTGACGCTTTTTGAAATATGCGATTTTCTGGAAGAACGATGCAACGTAAAATATTGCATGAAACTGGGGAAACTTTCACGGAAACATTTGAAACAAGCTTGTGGAAATGATGCTCTGGGTAGTACATAATGTCACGAACAGTTTTCACAATTTAAACGTGGTCGTCAGTCAATTGAAGATGATCCTCGGCCAGGAAACCTTCGATTTCAACTGATGACTCTATAGGTATTTTGAACGGAAAAGAAGGTGGTGGACTATTAATTTAAGATAGAATTGTCCAAAACAGTTTCTTTTTACAATTTTCAAGAGAAAAGATAATGTATCATTTCAATAAATTGCACTATTTTGGAGTAAAATTGATCAAAATATTTACATGCCGAAAATGTGTGAAACCATTTCGTGAATCCACAGTCTAAATGCTTCACAAACAGTTGCTAATCACTATATTTGGCAACATATAAGCTTTATCAAAAATTATTGTTAAAAATGATAAAGTATGTCATAAAAATAATATTGTTCAGAAAGTCAAAGGTCTGGTGCATGCAAATCGCCGATGGACTGTCAGAGAAATTGCAGAAGAGGTTAGCATCTCAATTGGGTCATGCCATGAAATTTTAACTGAAAAAATAGAATCGAATTGTAGTAAAATGTGTTCTTCGTTTGATGACTGAATCACGTCAAATTTACCCCCTCCCCCTTCTATCTAAAAATTGAAGCAACGTTTGGCGGACCAAAATCTTTCTTATGCCATTCATTTTCCAATGCGTAGTGGCATATTTTGGAAACATAATGTGGCGCCATATTGTCAAAAAGGAAGTGAAAAATCACGTGAATTATCTAAATATGTATTAGTATACTCAGCAAGGTAAGGTCCATTATTCGTCTAGAAGTAGTCAAAAACACGATATTTCACAATGATTTACTAATATTGAACCTAGAAACCATGAAATACTCAGAAAGCTACAGGGTCCATTGGGAACGGAGTGATTACAAAAAGATTATAAATCATGAAACCTGTTCACCTTGATCGCAAGGACCTTAAATTTAAACAGCAAGTGTTTGAAAATATCGAGTAGTAGTGATAACAATCTTATCTTTCGATTGAAAACTTAATATTATTATAGTGCTTAGTTTAGAATAATCGAGTAATATTGAACCTAGAAAATCTAAACCAGTGAACTTAAAACAGCCGTCAAAGATTTGGGGAAACTATCTGAAAAAGCACAAAGTATATTGGAGATTTTTCGTTACAGAAACAAAATCGTGTGGACATTTGTCAGCAACTGCTTGAACAATCCACTGACGATGAAACATTCATTCAAAGGATCATAACGGGAGACGAAAGCTGGTTTTAAGGCTACAACATTAAGACTAAAGTTAAATCATCACAATGGATTGGCAAAGGATATCCACGCCTCACGAAAGCACGTTAGTCTTGAACCAATGACAAAGTGATGTTCTATTTTTTTCGACTTTAATTGTGTATTTTGAATTCTTGCCTCAAGGTGAACCAGTGAACCGTGTGTACCATCAAGGCCTTTTACAACGGTTAGGTACGTGAAAAAAATTCGCAAAAAGAGATCAGAGGTGTGGCGAGACAACTCATGGTTCTTGCACCATGACAATGAGCTCGCACACTCAAATTTGTCTACTCGTTAGGTTTGTGCCAAAAATCAGATTACTGTCCTCCCTCACCTCCTTACTTGCTAGACCTGGCTCATTGCGATCTTTTCTTCTAATTAAAGTCAATGCTGAAAACAAGTTGTTTTCAAACATCAAATGACATCAAAGCAAATTCGTTACATACTTTAAAGGCTATTTCAGATGAAGCTATCCAGGACCGCTTCGTGAAATGGAAACACCACTAGGAAAAGTGTGTGAATAGGGAAGGCAAATACTTTGAAGGGGACAAGGACCAATAATGTATGAAATTAATAATAAAATCTAAAAAAATAAAATTCGATTATTTTCTGAACCTCGTAGTCTGTGAAGCTTTCCAAAAAAATTTCGATGTTATTTGTGTTGTAAGTTCCAACCTTATGCAAGGCAAGCGGCATTGATTCATATTTTCTATATGTACAACAATAAACTGTTTGAGTTTCATAACATTTGAACTGGAACAATCAGATTCAGAACAGCCAGGACTAAGTCGATTAGGCCTCCCAAATCGTATCGGATCGCTTCGAACTAGACAGAAATTTTAACAATTCACATTTTAAGTGCCTCTCGGGATTCGCGGAAGAGGATTAGAAAGATCCCGCCCTATCCTTTACACGGAATCCCGGGAGGCTCGCATTATCTTCCCATTTGCGATTTTGAATATTCATGTTGCGATGTTTGGCACCCTCTCTGTGATGTACGCACAAAATAGATTCTGTCCTCGTATAAGTAGGGGGTGATGCGTGAACCAAAATGGAAGCTTCTAATTTTTTGTTGTTTGATTTAAGGGGAACGGCTGAGGCAATATTTTAGCAACGCGTTTTGTATGTGTGTCGGGCAACTGCTTATTACATATTTCATAAGTAGAGACGTCACGACAGAGATCCACCGCGACAGCATCCTTGCTGTCACAAATACCATTGTTGACTTAATATTGCATTTGCATAAATTTAGTTTCAAAAAATTTCCATCATTATATTTAAAACCGCATTATACAGGGTGTCTCGCTTAAAAGTGGACACAGCTTAAAAAAATCTAGCTCATACATACGTCGTGTTCCTTGAAATTCGAAACCGTGGCCGACTACGATGCAATTTATATAGCTAAAAATCGGAAAGCCATATTAGGGATTTTTTTATCCGAAAAATTTCCACAAATTCTTGATCAAGACACCAGATAACCCTACCAACCAAATTTTCGTTGCCACAGTATACAGGGTGCTCGGGATAATTTGGGTGTTTCGCTTAAACGTGGAACAAGCCTGTAGCTTGTCTACCGTTGTGTGTATAATATTTTTCTCATAAAATTTCCGTTGTTTAAGACGTTACCTTGAAACCATAAACATTACTTGATATCCTCCTTCACCTGAGTATGAGATATCTTTGACTTAAATAGTGTAATTTTATGTTTCTTTAAACATCTCGAAAATTTACTTTCATCAACTTTCAATGGGCGTTTGCTCTTATATTGAGATCAAGATTGCTTTATTTCTGATCCTATTGTTGGTTTCTTTTGCCTTGGAAACTTATCCTGTTTATTTCTTTCTGCATAATAATAATTTAGGGCATTTTTTAAGATATTTTTAAGAACCCCTTTTTTTTTGAAAAATAGTTAGAAAGCAAACGCAGGATAATATTAGTTACTTTTACGTTTTAATTTTTAATGGACATGCATCCATATGTATTCTTCTCAAAATATGAGTAGGTCTTGGAAATAATCGAATACTACCTTACGTACAAATGTCAAATATTTGACAATTAGTAGCGTGACTTGAAAAACTAGCATTGTTATATTGTTGATTTGTTGATTTGAAATGGCTGAACAGCAACTAACTTTAGTTGAAAAAGTTTCAATAATTAAACTCGTGGGTACAGGTGAACGTACATTGCGACAAGTCGCGCAAGAATTTAACCATATTAACCCCGGACGCAATATAAGCCATTCTACAGTATCCCGAATCAAGCAAATATTCGAAGAAACAGGATCAGTTTCTAGGAAGAAAGAAATAAACAATAGAATTAGAAATAACGGATATGAAGACATTTTAAGACATTTTCGTGAAAATCCCGAGTCAAGTATCAGAAGGGCTAGCGCCTATTTGAACGTTAATAAAAGCAAAATTTGGAGATGTTTGAGGAAAAATAAAATAATACCATTTAAACCAAAACTACTGCATACACTGGAGGAGGGAGATACCCAACGACGCATGGAGTACTGTTTGTGGCTTCAAGGTAACGTATTAAACGACCGAAATTTTATTAGAAAAATATTATACACAGATGAAGCCACATTCACAACCAACGGAACCGTATCTGCAAATAACTCAAGATTTTGGGCGCACGAAAATCCGCATTGGGTTATAAACTGTAAAAGACAGTATTCCCACAAAGTCAACGTGTGGTGCGGAATTATTGATGAAACTATAATTGGGCCGTATTTTTTTCACGAAAATTTAAATGAAAATTCATTTTTACAATTTCTGCAGAATGACTTATGGGAGGAGTTGCATACTTTGTCTCTACACCAAAGAGTAAATATGTACATTCAATTAGACGGCGCCCCTATACACAATACAATAGTCGTGAGAAATTGGCTCGATGAACAGTTTCCAAATAGGTGGATAGGACGTAATAGTCCTGTAATTAGGTGGCCACCTCGGTAGCCCGACCTAACCCCCTTAGATTTTTTTTCTCTGGGGCGTTTTAAAAGAGAAGGTATATAAAAATCGCCCCACTACTTTAATCGAACTTATAAATGCGATTAGAACCGCTTGTCGTACTATTAGTAGGCAGCAATTGAGAAATGTTGTCGAAAACAACAGAAAAAGAATAGAAAAGTGCATTCTATCAGAGGGTAACCTTATAGAAGCAACAATTTAAATAATTTTACTTTAACGCACACTCAATTAAAACTTTATTTTAAATATTTGGTATACACTGTCTTCAGGATAAGGATATCCAACATGAGCATATTGTAAAAGGTCATATTTGGTTAAATGGGAATAAGTTACGTAGTTAAGGGGTACACAAAATGGCATTTCAAATTTGTCAATATTATTTTTGGTTCTTTAGTTATTTAAAAAAGGCGAATTATTGGATTTTTGATTTGCTTTTTCTTGCTAGTTTAATGTATAATTTATTTATGAGTTTTTTAAAAATTCAAAAATGGTTTTTATTGTCTTTTATTTCAGGTCTATTCAGCGTAAAGCTGTAAACCTCACGTAAAGGGTTGATTTACGAATATATTAATGTTGAAATGTCATAATCAATCTGATCACGTATACTGTGTTAGCCTTCTCAAAATAATAATATTGTACCAACAACTTGAGTCACTGGTGCTTCATACATAAACGTAAACTTTCATAAATGGGAGATAGAGCTGTGGCACAAACCATTTGGAATATATCAAAATTAGACAAATAATTTTCAAAAGTAACATTCTTTCTTAATCTCAAATTGTAGTTTTTATTTCATTACCTTTAGGAAAATTACACAAATTATCCCGGGCACCCTGTATACTGTGGCAACGAAAATTTGGTTGGTAGGGTTTTCTGGGGTCCTGATCAAGAATTCGTGGAAATTTTTCGGATAAAAAAATCCCTAATATGGCTTTCCGATTTTTAGCCATATAAATTGCATCGTAGTCGGCCACGGTTTCGAATTTCAAGGAACGCGACGTATGTACGAGCTAGATTTTTTGAAGCTGTGTCCAACAAAAAAAAAGTTTACTCAAATCGGCCGAACGGTAGACGAGTTACAGGCTTGATCCACTTTTAAGCGAGACACCCTGTATGTATAAAGGGCGTTTCATTAACAATTAGGCGTACGTCAACTGAGAGACAGGGGTTTTACGTCAAATTATTGAAAATATTTTTGCGCATTATTTTAACACTGTTTATTACCCTTCTCTTATTCGGTAAACCGTTTAAACCAAAGGTGTACGGCAGAAACAGAGAGATAGTTTTCCCACTCTAAATTCCACGCCTCTAGCGCATCGTCATATTATAATTTTTAAAGGTTTTTTTTATCAAAATAATGTGTCTTAACTTCGTAACGAGTGAAGTGATTACTTTTTGAAATAGCTGAAGTTAAAGTTGCTACACAATATTCTAATTTTAATGTTTAATTTGTTGTTCATATTCATCATATTGTTTATCAATAATAATCAATAAGAGTAACTTCATAAATTTTGTTTTTGATATTACTTGCTTAAAATTTCATGCCACATCGGCTTGCAAAATCATATGGGTCTTAATAACATAGTTTCGATGTTGTAACATAAAATTAAAAACGAGTAAGTTCTGTTAGTCATAAAAATATCTGACATCCATTAGTTTGTAGGTACATTAAAGTATACTTATGTATCCATCGAATTCTCCCGTAGAATTACAGTTTTATCAAGTTCTATTGTTACTAATTTGCGTTTTAATAATGAGTGCTACAGTAACCCATTTTATACAGGGTTCTTCACGGTAAGTGGCCTATTAAACGTTTCAGAGGGACCAAAGGCAATATGACTGAAATTTTGTTTACCGGGATTAACAGATATGTTCTCTTCATTGAAAATAATGCCATCAACGTAGCACTTCCGGTTATACCGGAAGTAGCTGTCAACTTCATTATTTTAAATGGAACACCCTATATATTATTGCATTATCGATAAGATAAATTAAAAATAAGTCAAAAATGTTAACACTTCTCTATACCTAATTCCAACCGTTTTCGAAATAATCGACATTTTATAAAAATTTTGACAGATGAAAGCGTTTTGAAAATTCCTTATATCTTTCTTAGTTTTCGGAGCTTTTACTTGCTTTGCGGAATACACCAAGAACATAAGATCCATTACCTTCCGCTATCAAAATTACCTGAAGTAAATTATACTAAGTGTCCCATTTTTTACGTTACATTTTGAAAACTTAAAATCGACAAAACTTTTTAATTTCAAATGGAACACCCTGTATTTGTGTGCATCAAATTATAAAAAATCAAATTGTCTTTTCACCGATATAGTAATTATAGGAGTTACAGTTTCAATTTTCTCAGATATTTGCGGATTACTTACATTTTCAAGAATATTACGTTAAAATATTATCAAATGTGTATTGAAAGGCAAATATTGGTATTGTCATTCAATATTCTATTCGAATATTCAATATTCAAGTATCAAGTACTTTCTCGACAAAAAAATGCAGAATAATTATTCTAATGAACATATTTTGAATTTATAACTCCCGTAAACAAAATTTCAGAATCATATTGTCTTTGGTTCTTCTGAAACGTTTAATAGGCCACTTACCGTGAAGAACCCTGTATAATGGATATGGAGTGGTTAATAGGATGGAAATTGTAAATATTTCCTATGCAATATGATGCGAATGAATTATTCGTATTATTCGTTACTTCGTAAATCGGTGACCTCGGTCAAAAATTCTGAAATAAGTAAATTTTTATTTTTAACATTGCGTTCTGCGAGGTATTTGTTTTACATATCACTTCATCTGTGTGAAGATGATGACGTCATTAACACAAATGTGAGTCATGCCATAGATATTTTAAAAGGTCTTGTTATTCTCTATTCAACCATATCAATAAGTTTTGGTAACAGAAAATTTTATATAGTGTCAAAAAAATACAACAAAAAATGTATTTTTAACAACCCAAGTTACAGTAGATTTTCAAATTGAAGACCCTTAGCTAAAATACAGTGAGAAAGACGTACGTAAACTGGAAACTTTTCTCGAACTTTGTCTATAACTTAGTTAATTGTGCTATCTCCATTCTAAAGCGTTCTTTTAATGCTTTTAATGCGTTTCTTCTAGATTTTGTGGTCTATTTTGGTATACTTTACTTTACAAGTATCAGCATAAAAGAAAATGTAGGGGATTTAAATATGGATATCTAGGTGGCCATTGATTCTCTTCGCCCTATCCACCCATCTCGAAAGACGTAGTAGTTTCTTACCAATATAGCATTGTGTAGGTGTGCACCATCTTGCTGAAGTCACAAATCATTTATGTTTGGAAACGGCGGATTCAGTTCGGGGAGCAAATCGTCTTACAGAAATTGTAAATATCGGGGACCTGTTAAGCTTTATTCAAAATAGTTTGGCCCTATGATCTTTTTAACAATTTTGTTCACATTGTCTTTTTTTGGGTACTGAGTGTGATACTTCTGCATCCAATGTTGATTTTCAGTTGCCCTATAACGACAAGTTTGATAGTTTACATGACCATTTAGGAGAAATGTAGCTTCATTTAGAAAAGGAGTCTTTTTAGAAATGTGGGATTTCGGTTAATTTTTTCCATCAAAATTTCACAAAATTCGATTCGTTTATTGAAGTCGTTTTCAAAAGCTCCTAAACCAAGGCGACTATGTAAGAATGCTACTTTTCTTTGTTTAGCATTCCAAGAACTGTTGAATGATTCATGTTATTATCCAATGTTACTTGCCTTGAATTTTCTTGAAATGCTAGTAGAACATTTAGTTTCTTATTTTTGAGTATTTGTTTTCTACCACCATTAGAGAGGTTTGTTTACATAACAAACGATTGAATAATTTGAATTCGATTGAACAACACGGCTTCATGAAGAACAGATCAACGGTTACTAACTTGGTCACAAAATGTCAATACATAGCTGAAAAGCTTGACCGTCAGAGTCAAGTGGATGTTGTGTATACTGAATTCTCTAAGGCGCTCGACAGAGTCGACCACGGAATTTTATTGGATAAATTAACAGCGTTTGATCTCAGCATACCAATGATTAATTTGTTAAAGTCGTATCTGCAGAATAGATACCAATTTGTTCAATTTCGGGGGTATAAATCTGAAAAGTTTCAGCAGAGGTCGGGTGTACTACAAGGATCTATTTTGGGTCCGTTATTGTTTGTAATGTTTATTAATGACATAATTGCGAATGTTAATTGGGTACACTGTTTGTTGTATGCTGATGATCTGAAATTATTCACAGAAATTACATCTGAATCTGATTATGCTCTACTTCAAAAAGCAATAAATATGGTAGCTGTTTGGTGCAACCAAAATAAATTACCTCTAAATGCAGAAAAATGTAATGTAATGTCTTTTACACGTAAAATTAACCACATCAAATATAACTATAACATTGATAGTTCTATATTGCAAAAGCCTCAGTACATAAAAGATCTTGGTGTTGTTTTCGATGCTAAATTAAATTTTATAAAACACATTGATATAGTTGCATCATGTGCTTATAAGTCTTTAGGTATTATTATACGTTCTTCTCAAGGATTCCACAACATACATACTATGAAATTACTTTATGAATATTTTGTTAGGTCAAAATTGGAATATGGATCAATTGTCTAGAGTCCTTTTTACAGTGCACACATTGAATCTTTGGAAAAAGTTCAAAGAAATTTTTTTAAATTTGTCGCATTTAAGCTTGACGGAATATATCCTGAAAGAGGATATCCACATAATGCACTAGTTGATCGCTTTCATTGTAATGAGTTAAAAACACGTAGAATTACATATCAAATTGTCTTTTTACATAAAATACTAAACAACTTAATTGATTGCACCTGGTTACTCAACAAAATTCAGATCAAAGTTCCTAGGCTTGCTTCTCGTGAAAATAATATATTCAAGTTACCCACTGTAAGAACTAACATTATGAAAGCATCTCCTTTATATCAGATGATTGTCAACTATTGCAATGTTGAGGACAGGTTAGATATATTTTCTTGCACTATTAATGAAATTAAAAAGCGGATTCTTTACTGTTAATTTATAGTTTTAATACTTTATTTTTGTTTTTACTATTTTATTGATTCGTGTTTATCTATATGTATAAGTGAATGTGCGTGCATATGTATCGATATTTTTAGGTATTTATTTATGTGTAATGATTTTATATATTATTTATCTACCATAGTTTTGCTATTCTAATATATATTTTTCTCTGTGTATATGTATGTATATTATATTATGTCTACTATATTTTGTGCTGGTATATTGCCATATTCATTTATTATTATTAATTAAAATAATATTATTTCCGAATGCGTTGTGTGTTGTATTACTACACTGACTTTGTATCCTATAACTGGGCATTTGCCTGTTGGATATGTAGTGAAATAAATAAATAAATAAATAAATAACCCGTTTCTCTAAACTTTCTTTGAATTTTACTCACTGTGAATTGAAAAATTGGTTCCCGGTTGGGGTATTTATTAATTATTCTTTCTTTGGGGTTATTGAGGTTATTTGAGGTTATTACATGATTTGAAGGATTTTATAAAACTTCAGAAAATTTGGAATACATTGAAGATGAATTTTTAGAGACAAAACATCTGAATCTGGTTCGAGCTGAGGCAGTACAGTATTGGGGGTCATGAAGGCTTGCAAAAAATGTAATAAAATTTCCAGTGTCGAATTTGAAAAAATGAAGTTGATGATGGTCCTGGAGAGACGAAACGTTACATATAAAAATTGATTATGCCATTTGATAGAGGGCAAAAAGTTGCCATGAGAAAGTGGTCTTCTTTTTTCAATATCACCTCAAACAAGGCTGAAATTATTCAAAAACGGATTTCCAAAATTTCGTTTTTTTTTTCAAATATTTCGAAAACTATTCATGATAGCCTTGATTTTTTTAATGTTGGTCCCCTGATTACGCAACTTTGCCCCATTCAAGCTACTTCGTATCTTTTAACGTTTCCGACCAACCTTATTGAAGTTTTTTCAGTCGACTATAGTTCAGCTGGTTGTTACCCAGGTCCTATATTGACAGTTCTGCAACTTCAGTTGGTTTCTACCTTGGCTTGTATCAATATGTGTACTATTTCAAATACTGCTATATTGTCTTATTGTTAAACTCCTACGTCCAAACTCGACTATGAGTAGAACTCCTATGATTCAACTGGCTACTAAATTTTTTCGTCGAGGCCAGCAATATTGAGAGGATTATTCCAGATAAAAAATATTAATTCCATAATAAATTTATAGGTGTATAAAAAACAAATGTTTACATCTTCCATCCTAGCAACCTCTAACTGTAATTATGGGAGAACTTGGTGGATACATCTGCACACTTTAGATTAGATTATTTAAACTCAACATTAGATGTGTCATCTCCATTACTGATTATTTTTTGACATACTTTTAAAAGATGAATTTGAACCAAGAATATGAATAAAACGTGCTGGGACTTGATAGAAAATTGAAAAACCCTTCTCATAATGTGGGTATTCTTTCTCATTTGAAATTTTGATGAGAGCAAAGGGTGACGTGAAAGTTCGTTTTAACGCGACGTGAAATGTATTCCCTAGAAACAAAAATTGACGTGTTCGGTGACCTCTTTTTAATAAAATAGTAACCAAGTTACTTAGGGCGGTTTGTTTTAATTGAAATTCCCTTTAATTGAAACTCGAGCTGTCCTCTGTAAAAAATAATTAGAAATATAGTTATAGTATAGTTAACTTACCTAATCCTTATAAATATTTATAACTATATATAAAAAAACATATCAGTTAAGGAACATTGATTAGCGTTTTCCGCAGTTCGACTTAAGAGCAGGTGGCAAACATTTTTTGTAAATATATTAAAAAAATAATGGGAAAATTTATTCTAAAGTTACCATATTCAAATATAATCAGCCTATTTTGATATTTTTATGACCTAGTAGTAGTAGATTGGGACGTCCTCAGCCTGTCAATTAGGCCCCTTTTTGCCTACTCGCCATCCCACCACCTATTCACTGTTTGCCTCTAACCCTTCTCGAACCTACCTAATGCCCTTATGAACGCCAAGATTTTGATTCCTGTCCTTCACCTCATCTTCTTGCAGCTCTTTTTCTTTCTTTACATTACGGAAGGGTTCTCCTCAATTCTCAGTAAACTTAGATACCGCCTGAGTCTGCAATGGCCTATCAGAATCCCCACCAATCCAATTTGGTGTAGGGTTCTTCGACTAAGACTCAGCAGCCATCTCGTCTTGGGTTTGTTAGGTCCACATACAGGTCTGGTAATATTTTTATTTCCGATACAAAGTTAGTAAATTATATAAATATTTCACCAGCCTCCTCTAATAATTCTGACTCCGCCCCCATATCATTTGTGTAACTTTATGTTATCGATATAAGGGAATAAAAAAACGTGCGCAAAGCCTGCGGTTCTAAGCTCTTCTTGGCTATTGGTTTATTGTATCTGTCTTGCATTAGGAATTTGGGAACAACGTACGTCTTAGATACATACATACGGAAGATAAAATACTGGACAATAATTACGTTTTTGATTTATTGCGATGGCATAAAGAGTATAAGCCACGGCCTGGAATTGACATCAGTGTTGCCATAAGTACAGTAATTACCTTATTTGTACGATATCTTTTTACAAGAATGATGCCATTGAGACCATACTAAAGTATTCCAACTTTATTACAAATTATTTATAACTTTTAGTGAAAACTAAAACTGTATTCTAAAATAAAATGAGGGGTAAATTCTTAAGCAAATGAATTATTTTCAAATGCTTATTAAATAAAGATTATTATTAATTAATAAGGTGTTCAAACAAACCACCTGCTTGACCTTCACAATATTCTAATCTGTCCTAAAATTCTTGACGAACATTTGGCAAAATTTCAGGACTGATCCTAAAATATTTTTAATTTTAAGCCGTAATTCGTCCAAATTTGCGGCTCTTTCATGTTTGTAGAGAAGTTGCGATTTGCGGCTCTTTCATGTTTGTAGAGAAGTTGCGATAAATGACCCCATAAAAACAAGTCCCAGGGTGTCAGATCTGGAGATCGAGGAGGCCAAGATATGATACCTCTTGTAGAAATAAGCCTTTCAGGAAAAGTTTGTTCCAAATAATCTTGAATTGGCCTTGCGTTGTGTGCAGGACATCCGTCTTGCTGAAACCAAATTTCCTCAAAATTTACATCCATTATGTACAAATTTCGTACAGCTGGCACAACGCCATTTTGTAATAAATGCAAATATCTCTGAGCATTTAAGTTACCATCAATAAAAAAGGGACCCACAATATTATCGCCAAAAATGTCAGCCCAAACATTTACCTTTTGAGGGTACTGCGTTCTTAACGGTATACTTAAATGCTTGTTCTCTCGGGTCCAATATTGGACCACTGAAGGATTAGGACGGCCAAGTAGGGAAAAAGATGATTCGTCTGTAAATAAAATCTGCCTAGTAAATTCATTATTTTCATCTATTTTTTCCCTAATGGATTCACAAAACTCCATACACCTTATTTGATCACCAGGAATAATTTCTTGAGAAGATTGCATTTTATAGGCTTTGTAACTATTTTTTTTAAGATGCGACGAATTGTATGACTTGGAATGTCAAATTCTTCGGAAATTTGGGAGGAAAAACACGGCTCACTTACTTCCACAAACGCACAGACATTATCTTCTTTTTCTCTCCTTGCGCTAGGAATTTGACGAGGTTCCTGATTGCTACATTTCGACACCAATTAACACATCCACACTCCTCAAATTATGAAAAATATTGAAAACAGTTCTAGCAGTGGGGACTGGTTCGTCGGGGTATGAAAATATAAATCGACCAATGACTTCCTCTGCACTTTCTGCACGACAATACCATTTAATAATATTAATTTTTTGTTCGACACTGCACACCATTTTTATTTTATAATATTCCGTCTACTTCTTACCAAAGGTTTGAGTGGAGTAATAATAAAAATAAAACAAAACAAACAGCAAAGCGTTTTAGGTATTCGGTTGGTTCACAAAAAATGCAACGGGGCACGTGCGTTCCCACAGCCAATCAACTACCGAGAGTCCGAGTCGCAGCCTCGTTGATATATGCATGTCTGACCCCTTCCACCCGAAGTTGATAGGGGAGATGCGTGTAATTTACTTGGTCTATGCGAAAGAATTACCTGGCCAGACGGGTACAAAGCTATGGACCTATATCGTTTGTTCATCCTCCAATTTTGACCTAATATTAGGCTGCGTTAATGTTATCTCGTGTGATTCCGAGGATTGGTTCAGGTCCCTGACCAGGCCTCCTGGATCCAAGACGAGTCAGTTTGTCTGCTTTCTCATTGTCAGCGATACTCATACTGGAATCCAGACCAGCTCTACCTCTTTTCGTATAGTCAGGGCATCTCCGCACTCCTGAACAGGGACGGACATAGTTCCTTCCTAGTCTCAGTCAGTCTTCTGCTTCAATGACTCTCATGGTAGATATTGGGATTTCCCTATCCGACATTAGAACTATGGCAGCGTAGCCGTCTACTCTCTTTTTATGACATTAACTGCCATATTATTAGTTCTAAAAATAAAAAAATCAACTACGATATAATAAGATGCGTCCTTACCTTTTCTGAAATCCTGAATAAAAATATCGTAGTACCTCGTTGAGGGTAAGTATATTTTTAAAAAAATTTAATAATTATGTACTAAAATTAATTGTACTGTACTGTGTTTCGCAGAATTTTTTAAATTTAAAAACATATTTTGTAGACCAGACTACACCCTGAATGGCCGAGGATGTACTCGTATTTTATATTCTGTTAATTACAGCGACAATATTTCCAGCGACATATTTTAATATTAATTAGCATACGTGTATTATTATTCCGTTACATACTCATTCATATATCAAAACGGATTTAACTTAATTATCTAATTTAAAATTATCCAGTCGTTTTTGCATCTGAATTAAATTACCTTCACAGTTATGCATTTGATTTGTAACCGAGAGCGTTCATGGATAGTCGCATATTACGTTTCAAATATAATTTTTATGCAACATTTAATTAAGTGTCCAGTTACTATGGCAACTGCACTCCAGTTATTACAAGGTGTTAAAGTTAAAGGAAATATTTAACTGCTGTTGATGATTGCTCAGAAATAAACAAGTATAAAGATGATTTAGGGACGTAGATATGTGAAATTTTTAAACTGTTTCACATTGTAATGTTTATGCAATAAAAAATAAATTGAATTGTATTTATTATTATGAATTCTTAGAAATTTTTAAGCAAAAGGCCTCTTTGTTTATTATGACAAGTGTTATATTATAAGTTTTTTGTTATCCAAGTTGTCCATAAAATAGAGTACTATCCGATCAATCACTGATTGCAACACCATATAACAGTCCTTCTTCTTCCTCATAGGCAACATTCTGAGCTTGCATCTGTTCTTTTCTTTAATAAGTATGAATAGACTACTTGAACAAACTGCATTACTTATCCTCAGAGATTTCTTCGACTATTTCTCTTACGTCCTGCATTTGGCTTCTAACTGCTGGCGAAATTGATATTAAATTATTTGCTCTGATTTAAGCCTATATTATAGCTATGATGGTAAAAATATTCCTAAAAACTAGATTATTAAGACCTGTATACATAGAGTAAATGAAAGGTAATGAACGCTTTAGTTGAATTTTCGTATATGGTAAATATGGTGCATTCACTTAATTTCTATTCTTCCAACAAGCTGGAACTCCAACCAAAATTCTTGGAGAACAGTGTCTCGGCCATAGTGGTTCTATGAGTTGATTAGCTATGTTTCCAAACTTATTAAGTTTATCGAGAAACAGTAAACACGCGAGATGAATTAATAGCTCCGCCGCTACTAGAACAGAGAAGTGTATTTAGTAAAGGTGGGTTTATATTTGGCAAAGAAAATCGAACAAACATTTTATTTTATTTATTTCATTTATTTCAATCAATTTTTTTATTCATCCAATATATGGATGTCAGGAAAATAAAACAGGCCCAAAAATATGGGCTTTTTTGGATGAGATCCATACCACTTACGTATTTGGACCTTCAGTTATGGGAAATGCTCCATTACCCTTTAATTTTTTTTAATTGCCAAAAAACTATCCCTAAAACTGAACAAAATAGCCAAAATTCTGCATTTAATAGTCCCTGAAAATGACTCAGTGCAATATATTCATAGGACTCATTGCATGTTTTGGGTACTCAAAGACTCAATTAACCCTACAATTCTACAAATCACTAAAATTCTACATTCTGTGGATTCAAATCACAAAATGAAACTGCAAATTTAAGGGTGAATGCGGCCGAGCGACTTAAAATTCATGTTATTCATATCAAATGTCAAGCAACGCTTATCACGCTTAATACTTGGATGGGAAGGCTCGTGATGCTCGTCCACTTTTTAGTGGTTTGTATGTCGGTGTATTCATATAACCTATACAAATTTAGGCGAAATTGGTATAGATCCCACATCATCCCTCGGAAAAGACGTAAAACCCCTAGTCCTTCGTCTAAGCAATGTTACCCTACGACAAAGTGGCGGGGTTCAGCAAAATTTCCAGGTTAGGGGCTGTTTGTCTCGTGGCATCGGTGTTCAGCTATAGTAGCAAAAATATTTCGACGAGATACACGTATATTCTCCGAATCTTCAAAATCTGTTACAATTTTATATTTAGCAGGTTTATCTTTGAATGCAGCTTGCAAAGGAACTTATCTGCAACCTAAAGACACTTAAAGACAGCGATTTTGACTTATTTTTTTCCAGTAATTATTGTTGGACTGTTATTACAGAGTCAATTTGGTCGACTCACTGCCTTCAGGTGTACCATATTACAAATACTCCTTTGAAGAGCAGCGTACCAAGAGAAACACACAAAATGTAGCAGCAACTTGTGCCAGATTTAGGGGCTTCGGATTCTAAAGTCTCTGATATCCATCAAGAACTACATGATTTCAAGAGTGAGTCTATTAAATAAGCTCAGGTTATTTCATTTGTTGCGTAGGGTGTGTGGGTTTCGTTATCTCTAGGCTATAAACTTGAGTTTCAGCTCGTGACTTGATTCTGTGAGCAGTGTAGAACTTTAACTGCTTTTTGGTTTTATGAGAGTGGGCCTTTATAACACTGAGTATTACACGAACAACAAAAACGAAATAATATTGAAAAGCGTAACGAGAAATTTGTAAGAACTGTGCGCTCAAGTGTGAGCTGTCTCATTTAAATATATACAAATAATACATTATAAGCCATCGTAGTTCGTTTCGTTGCCGACCATTCTAGTCAAGTCCGCGCGTTGTTTAAAGCGGTGAGAATATTCGGCCAGTTCTGTAAAATCAATGTTTCGTTTTATATTTCAAATGTTGGTTATTAGAATTAATAAAATAGTAAACACTTTTGTGGCAATCAGCTGTCGTATTGGTCACATTTTCATATCAACTATTTTGCTTGAAATAACTATTTACCATTCTCTTAAATATTTACCATTGTAATAGAAGTGATTAGGGTCTTCCTAGATTTGACATAAAACTAAGTAACTACAATTTTGTATCTAAAGGAAAATACACATCTCACTTTGGTTGTAAAACGACTACTTTTTGAACATGACCATTCCTATCCTGTCTTGAGAATACCTAAACTTGAGTTATCTACCGCTGCTGTTCTCTTTATAAAAAGTAGACGAGCACCCCCTAAGAACTCTAAAGCCTCCCAGGAACAGATAAGGCTCAGTCCTGTTTTATTTATGCAGATGACTTGTCCGACCCGGATGTTTTATTATCGTCCGCCTTATTCCATAAAGCGTTAAGCGCTCGGTTCTGCGATAAATATGAAAATATTTGCAGCCCCAATTCAAGGAGAAGCTGTTTTGTTTCTGGACAACCTGAGGCGAGAAGAGTAGTAAGTAAAGAGAGAACGTATTTGAAAATTTGGAGCGAAACTCGTTTTTATTGTATGGAAGGAAAGGTATTTTAATAAATTTGCATATGCATTCTTTGAAGGCTTGGGTTGGGTAGAGAGGCATTAATAGTGGATTCTTTTCTCGCTTGATTTAATTTTAATAATCTTGGTCACGACTCGATTACAAGCTCGCTATAATGAGAAAGACAAACATGGATAACGCAAAATCCTTATTGATGAAGAGTCTGGAGGATCGGATTTGTTCGCTCTACTTTAGCAGCGTATCCAATGATAGAGTAAAAATATACGAAGTCTGTTCAGAAAATAATGGAACATTTTGAATTGCGCGCTAATGGACATATTTAGTGATCTGAAGTTGGCAGCATTGCATTGCGCATAATTCCCTATTCTACATATTATTGGATTGTTGATATCTCATTTACTTTCATGGTATTGTTATTTGGATGCAACGTGTTTAAGTTAGTGACGATTTTTGAAATGTTCGATTTTCTGGAACAATGATTTTGAGTGAAACGGGGAAACTTTCAAGGAAACGTTTCAACTTTTGAAACAAGTTTACAGAGATGATGTTGTGGGTCGTACGCAATGTTACGAATGGTTTTTACGATTTAAAAGTGGTCACCAGTCAGTTGAAGATATTCCTCGACCAAGAAAACCTTCGACTTCAGTTGATGACTCTCACGATCAGAAAGTCAAAAATGCACAGTGCGTGCAAATCGCCGATTGACTCTCGGAGAAATTGCAGAAGAGGTTAGCATATCAGTTTGTGTCATGCCTTGAAATTTTGACTGAAAAATTGAACATGCATCGAATTGCATCAAAATCTGCTCCTTCCTTGTTGAACAACAGAAAGAATCGTGTGTCGGTATCTCCTTGAACAATCCAATGACGATGTAACATTCATTCAAAGGACCATAACGAGAAACGATAGCTGGGTTTAGGGCTAGAACATTGAGACAAAAGTTCAATCATCGCAATGGATTGGCAAAGGTTTTCCACGCCTCATGAAAGCGTATCAGTTTCGATACAATGTCAAAGTGATGCTCACTGTTTTTTCGACTTTAATGAAATTGTGCATTTGTGAATTCTTACCTCTGAAACAGTGAATCGTGTGTACTATCAAGGCGTTTTACAACGGTTACGTGAAAAAATCTGCAAAATGAGACCAAAGTTGTGGCAATACAATTCATGGTTCTTGCCCCATGGCAATGTGCCCGCACACTCAATTTTGTCAATTCGTCATTTTTATGCCAAAAATTATATTACCGTTCTCCCGCACCCTTCTTACACGCTAGGCAGACCTGATTTCTTGCAATTTTTTCTTATTTTCGAAATTAAAATCAGTGCTGAAGGGACGCTGTTTTCAGACTGTTGATGACATCAAAGCAAATCCGTCAGAGACTTTAAATAGGAGGGGAGTTCTTTGAAGCAGAAAAGGACCAATAATGTATAAAATTAATAATAAAATTAAACAATACAATTGGTTTATTTTCTGAACAGACTTCGTACTTGTCAATGAGAAAAATGCGAAAAGAAAAATAAAAAGTAAATTTCCTAATAATGTTTCAATGTTTAATTTATGAATGAAATAAGATTAAAGCAAGTAGATCAGAATGAAACCGATATTATATCAGCTATTGAACATTTTAAAATTCTATTTCGATATAGAAAATAGGTATGAAAAATGTCTGATCGAGTTTTAAAAATTTGTTTTCCTGTGTACTAAAAAATCAACATATCCATATAAAATAAGTACATTTGTTTCGCACGAATTTCAAAGTTTTCTAAATTTATCAAATTCTTTAGAATTAAATGTACTTTACGTCTTGATTTATGACAAAATAATGAGCACTCATTTCAAAAAAGGAAAAAACAAGTTTCAGGATTTGACAAATTAATTTCTAATGACATGCATGTTAACTTTCTCATCTTAAAAAAATAAATGCAATAAAAATATGATATTTCAATTAAAATTATAAGCTTAATTCCAATATAATAAAAAGCACTAGACGATTTTAAACAGTTTAAGTTGCATTGGCCTTCATTCAATTGAAACTAATGAAAATTTTCACTTTTTTTTATCGATGGCAAACACTTTTTTTAACGATGGCATCTATTTCCGATGAATTTTAAGAGTCTGTACGGAAATTAATACCACAAACATCGCGGACGATGTACGAAAATTACAGTTTATACAAAGCTTATTCATGGTTGTCGCTATGTACCTACTTTCAAATGATATCGTATTATGCCCAAATTGTGTGGGCTTAAACATAACACGACCACAAAAAAAAAATCTGTATTAAAGACATGAGTACATAGATTTTGTGTATCTTATACCCGATTATTTTTTGGGCATTAGAATAAATATATGCAAATTAAATCCCCGACCCACCTCTAAAACCAAATAATGAATGTTAGTGAAAAACAATTTGAAAAACCATAGCCTTTATTTTATACTACCAAATATATAAATGTAGGTTAACAGACAAAATACCAAAAAAGTATATCCCTCAAAGGCTTTTTTTGTGTGTGGCTGTGTAATTAAATTATTTTAAATATAAACATGTCAAGATAAAATACCAGGATCATGAAAATGTAAGGTTATGTTTAGTAATTTTTTAGGTATACCTGATAAAAAATGAACGGACAAAAAATTGAAAGAATTTCTTTCCTAAGGAAATAAATAAATAATATATTATAACACCTATTTCTAAACAATAAGGATTTCATAAAAAACTTTTTACGGTATGCACATTTTTCATGATGCATACAGATTGAGGTATTGAGATTTTTTTTCACAAAAGCGTTTTTATTTATTGTACCTACATATTGCAATTTTGAAATTAATTAAATTTTTATACAAGGTCTAACTTGGAATATTAAGGTTTCGATGAGTTTTTTGTCTACTTCCAGGTGAGTGATTCATGTTATTTTTGTACAGAAATATTGCGACATTAGCAATATACAACAAAATACACTTGTTTCAAGAAACAGATAACATGGAGAGCATCTGTTTTGATGAAGTATACCTAACTTTGAGTTCATGAATACAAATCATAAAAATAATGGATAATATAATTAAATAATTACAATTTTAATATAAACGAAAATTATTAAATCTACCTCTGCTATTAAAGCAAGTATTATTTTATCTCGCTGCTAAAGTTCTACTTGGTCTACTATTTCGTATTGAAAAAAGTACACTTTAGCATCTTCAGAAAAAAATTTGATGTTTCTCTCAACAACTTGGGGTCTATATTTAAAAGATCCCATTTGAATATTTTACCACATGTTCAGATAATAACAAACAAGTTGTATATACACATTCACATCCGTAGTTACAGGGGGAAGGGAAATCCTAACAATACATCGATTTGCTGAAGCAAATATAAACATAATAAGAGATTTGATATTGGTGAAATTGGTACGTAGGCTGGGTAAGCTGGCGTCTTCATTCCGTGTTTGGATCTGGTATTTCTCTAACACCGGATTTGAAAATTCGTACGGAAATTAAAGGCGTATTTGCGGGAGACGAAGGGGAGGTTTTGTTCCGGATCAAGGGAGATGAGATTTAGCATCTGGAGCCGTGTATTATGTGCGTTACACGCAATAATCACGGAGCGTTCGGTTTATGTGCCTTGTGGCCGTGAAGTTAGCATAGAAATTAGTCGAGCTTTACAGGGTGGGAGATTTTCGTGTGTCAGAAATGGGATACTGAAAATCAAGACACTTTGGACTTAATTTCTAAAAAATGAAGATTTTTATGTTAAGGGTGTTTCTAAAATGTATCATACAACTTAAGGGGGTGATTCAGCATGAATGATGATGAAAATATTAATTGTTTTTAAGTCAAAGTTCAGTTTTTAATTATTTTTTTTAAATAACTTGTTTGCTTTCTACTTCATACGAGGTCGGTTCAGAAAATAACCGATTTTTATTTCTTTAAACTTTATTATTAATTTTATACATTATTGGTCCTTGTCTCCTACAATGTAGGTACCCCTTTCCCCTATTCACAGGCTTTTCCCAGTGGTGTTTCCATTTCGCCATTTAACTTAATTTGAAATGGCCTCTAAAGTCTGTGACGAATTTGTTTTGATGTCACCAATAGTCTGAAACGGTGCCCTTTAAGCACTGAATTTAATTTCGGAAATAAGAAACAATCGCAAGGAGCCAGGAGTCTGGCGAGTAAAGATGATGGGGGAGGAGACTAATCTGATGATTGATACAAACTTACGAATTGACAAAGCTGGTTGTGCGTGCGCATTGTCATGGTGCAAGAACAATGACTTGTCTTGCCACAACATCGAGACTGATGTGCTTTCTTGGAGCGTGGAGACCTTTTGCCAATCCATTGTGAAGACTGAACTTTTTATGTTATGATCCTTTGAATGAATGTTTCATCTTCACACGATTTTCTTTCTGATGTTCTGTTAACAAACGAGGAAAAAAAATTGCTGCAATATGATGCATGTTCAATTTTTCAGTCAAAATTTCATGGTATGGCCCAACGTCTTCTGCAGTCTGTGACAGTCAATCGGCGATTTGCATGCACCAGATCTTTGGTTTTCTGAACGTGGGAGATCAGTTGAAGTCGAAGGTCTTTCGGTTCGAGGATCATCTTCAATTGTCTGACAACCACTTTTAAATCACGAGAACTATTCGTAACATTGTGTATGATTCAGAGCATCATCTCCGTTGGCTTGTTTCAAAAGTTGAAAGGTTTTCGTGAAAGTTTTCTCAAGTTTCATGAAAAATTTTACGTTGAATAGTTGTTCCAGAAAATTGCACATTTCAAAAATCGTCATTAACACTTAAACACCCCAAATAACAATACCATGTAAGTAAATGAGATATCAACAATCTGAGAACATGTGATTACAGAAGACGTTATGCGCAACCCAATCCTGCCAACCGCATATCACTAAATATCTATTATTGTGTAATTCAAAAAGTTCGGTCATTTTCTGAACAGACCAAACTCAATCCTAACTATTTATTAATTTTTTATTTATATTTTATTTATTATTTTATTTGATGCTCCATATCGTAAACATAAACGTAAACAAAATATTATAGAAAAAATTTATCTGAAACCTGATTACAACAATTTAACACTTAACTACTACAATAAAAATAGCAACAATTTCGTCACAATTGGATATCACTCATACTAATAACGGCATACGGGGGATGTTGGATCATTACCCATAGATTAGAAACATCACAAATGATACCTAGTTATTAAATTTATGTGTAAAATAAGATGATGTTTAGAGAAATAAATTATGATTATCCTTAAAAGCGAGTAGTTAGTTTTTTTATTTAGTAAGCTTGATTTTGACCAAAGTTTTTTGTTTATTTCGATCTATGTCGTCGCGTAATAAACTTACGGCGCTTATACTGTAGACACCTTAAGGGGAGCGGAAACAATGGTCACGTATCACTCAAAAAAGATCAAATAATGGAAGATAAAGTTGAATAGATCTGTTTAATTTTATTATTGCAAACAAATTAAGAAATTAAACAGCAAACAAAAAATCCAGTTAAATGTAATATGAGATTGACAGGCATTCCCCCCTCCTACTGGTAGATTTTATATTTATTTCAGTAAATACACCAAAAGTAATCAAAATAATTTATTACTCATATAAAATATTATCTAATTATTGTAAGATATATCTGAAAACATAGATTGATTAAGCTTGAGCTAATTATTTAATTAAGATCCGTTGAATTCGGTTATACAGGGTGTCTCGGTACTTGATACAAAAAAGTCGAGTACAAATAGATGAGGTCAAAATAATATCAGTTCTTCATATAAATTTTTTTCATAGGGCCTTCGTTAACAAGTTATCGGCCCTCAAAAGTGAAAATTAAAAAGTTATTTTTATTTACAGTCTATAAACTTAACTTATTAACTTCAGCATGATGCAAATTTGGTGATCGATAACATATGTCTACAGCTTGTTTTTGATATTATAAGTGAAGCTTCATTATGCCCAGAACGCCAGGGATGGACTATGCCCAATGGTTAACAATAAGCACCCAGATTTTTTGCATATGTTACAATCGCAATCTGCCTGTATCAAAAATAAATTCCCTAAAGAATTTGCAAACGATAATACCCTTTCGGTAAAATTAACAGTTTAGGAAATATTTGTGATTTTATGTTACAATGTACATCGAGCGTCGCCTTCACCATTTTTTGTTTTTAATTTTTAATTGGACATAAGTACTATGTTAGAACCGTACATATTTTTAAAGTAAGAATCTAGAAAATCTTACTGTCTGCTAATGTAATTTTCACTAAGAAAATTTTACTAATTCACTTTATACAACACAACATAGAAAAACAAAACAATATGTTAAGGTAAGTAAAAAAATTAATTTAAAATATAGAAAACTATCAAAATACATTTTCAATATGGACACTTTCCACCTCCGCACACTTCCTAAGTCTACAAATGTTATTTGTTAGCACACGAAAAAGCACTTCGGGGCTATGTCTAATATTATCACAATGGAAATTAATTCTGTACTGAGGTTGCGTACAATAAACTTCTCGATGGAAGAAGTCCATCGGTTTAAGATCTGGAGAACGTGGTGACCATGAAATTGGGCCTCCTCTCCCAATCCATTTATTATTAACACAATGGAAAAATAATTTCGTACAACAATATTGAAATGGGGAGGAGACCCATCGCGCATGAACCAAATGTTTCTTCGTGTGTCTAATCAAAGATCGTCTCGTAACTGCAAATTATTTTGCAAAAACTCCAAATATCGATGTCCATTCAGATGTTCCTCAAAAACATATACACTTATTAAATTATTACCCTTTTTCGTGTACAAACAAATAACTTTCGTAGCCTTAGGATGTGTGTGGAGATGGAAGGTGTCCATATTGAAAATATATTTTGATAGTTTTCTTTCTTTTAAATTATTTTTTTAACTTGAACTTATTCTTGTTTTGTTTTTCTATTTTGTGTTTGTCAAATTTTGTTAATGAAAATTACGTAAGATTTTCTCGGCTCTTATATTAAAAATGTATATGCTTCCAACATAGTAATTAAGTGCAATTAAAAATTAAAAACAAAAAATGGTGGAGGCGCCGCTCGATGTGCACTGTGACGTAAAATCATAAATATTTCTTAAACTGTTAACTTTACCGAGTTGAACCAAGAAGGTATTATCGTTGGCAAATTCTTCAGGGAACTTATTTTTGACACAGGCCGATTGGGATCGTCATCTATGCAAAAATTCTGGGTTGTTAGCCATTGGGCATAGTGCGTCCCTGGTGTTCTGGGCATTATGAAATTTTACTTTTAATTTTCACCTTTGAGGGCCCGTAACTTGTTGACGAAAGCCCGTATGAAAAAAATTTATATGAAAAACTGATATTATTTTGACCTTATCTATCTGTACTCGACTGTTTTTGTATCGGGACACTCTGTATATACATGAACCAGTGGTGGAGATAAGAGAAATCAACATGACGGACGTCACTGGATTTTTCGAAAACTCGATAGCTCTTTGTAGATTTTAGAGTTATTTTGAATAAAAAGTTTCACTACCATTTTATCTGAAAAAAAAAACAGAACACGTTCTGCAAGAAAAATAAATTCATACGATTATTTTCTATAAATACAAATCTAAATTTGTATTGTGATGCAATCAAGAAAAATCAGAAAAAATAAAGCGGGACAAATGTTTTCAATTTTGAAGATTCAGGATCCGAACAGGAAAATATTACAATTATTTTTTGATAGCTATCTGGCGACCGTCTGGAGCTTTCGAGTCTTTCTAACTTGTATTAATCTGTCATTTTCAGTCTCACATCTAGTCCAATATCTTGGATTCTTGCAACACTGTTTGTACAGGGTTATCCACATAACATTCTACCCCCCTTATCTTTTTCTAGATAGAAAAGCCTCTGATTTATTGCTTCTAAGACCACATATAATAGAAAACATAAACCGATTGTAATTTTAAGATCTTCGCTGTTAACGTCAATCGTCATCGAAATAGTATTGTTGTCCAACCAAAAATACCATTATTGAAATAATTTTGCGAGAAAATTTAAATTTCAAGTCTGACTTAGCGTTTCTAAATAGAACATTTATGTGTAAAAATTAATAAAATTTGCTATTATATTAGAATAACAAGCAAATATTTGAATATTAAAAGCCTAAAATATTATATTTTTCAAATTTTAAATCTTGTAAGTATGGAGTAATATTTTGGGGTAATACGAAAAAAAAAAAAAATTATTAGGTAAAATTCAATTTTGAACTTGAATTCTTATTGGGTTATAGATGTACTTTGCAAGGAATAGCAAATTCAACTTTTGCTAACTAGAAACAACAAGAAACTTTTATAAACAACTTCGAACAAGAACCATTCAAAATAGATTGTAATTTCAAACGACCAACATTTTACACACTCTAACCTTATAGGTATTGTAAACTTATAAATTCTTCGTGGGCCTTCGCATCCGATCCGTCCGCTTCCATAAAAACCCCTCAACTTCAGCGTCGAAGACATCTGGATCCTTATCTCTGTCCGATTTGGATGGGATTAGCGCGCCGGCTCACCCGGAGATTTATAGCGGGGAACGGCCTGTCCTTAAAACACAATTAATATACTGGTGGGCCGACAAAAAGCGCTAAGGACTTCTGTGCGACTTCGCAGCTAACGGAGACTTTATTAATCTTGCGAAAAGGTGACGCACGGCTTTCAGTGACAGTCATTTCGGGTTCTGTCAGCTGAACCGAAACAAATATTAGAGGGGGATTTTTTTCAATTTAACAGTTTCGTAGACACTTGAAGGAAATCCTTAAATCAACGTTGTACATTTATTACTGCTGCCAGTGATGATTAATACCGTGCTGTGAAATTTAAAAAGTGAAACTTTTTTAGTATGCTAAAATAATAAATCAAACTAGAAAGATTCTAAGTATAAACGAAAATGTTATACAATTATTTTATTAGCAACACTGCTCTTTTAGTTAGAGCTTGATGTGATCTAAATTAAGTATATTAAAAAATATAACATAATGGGAATAATGAACAACAAACACAATAACATTTCCCTACGCTGATACGAAATAACTTACGTCCTCTGATAAAAATCATCATCATAAGTACATTGCTATAACATAGTTGTAGCGTATCGTAGATACCAACGGTTGTTTTGGAAATTTTGTTACATTTACTACCTTCACTTCATATTTAGGCCAGGAAATGTAGAGTTGGACGCGACTTTTTGTTTCGGCAAGCTGAATTTATCACTATAGATGCTAAATATTATGTACAATAACATATTAGTTTCCACAGTCATAAAAATGGGGGGAAGATTGTTTACAGGCTGGTTAATTGTATAATTTTTACGTCAATTCACGTTTTTCGCTTATAACTTTTTTTCGTTCATTTCCACGAGAAAACAGTAAGGTACTTTTTTTTTCGTCTTCAGAAGACCTACAAAACTAGCCCTCGAGCGTCAAAAAATATTGATTAGATCAAAAGTTATAAACAGAAGAAGTTTATTTATGACTTTTGAATTAAATATTTATAAACTGCGTTATTATTACCAGAACGTTTTGGCATCGCATCCTCTCATTCCTTATCACTGTCTAAAAAAAAAATCGTCAAGATTCGTTGAAAACAACGGAGTTACAGACTGTCAACGTTGACGGCCTATTAGGTTGGTAGGGGCAAAAAAAAGATAGATTTCAATGTATTATTATGAAATCTACCATGAAAAAAATCAGTGCGATTGTGGAAGATGCTCGGGATCGTCCAGACTAATAATTAGTTAATTCCCCCCATTTTTATGACTGTGGAAACTAATATGTTATTGTACATAATATTTAGCATCTATAGTGATAAATTCAGCTTGCCGAAACAAAAAATCACGAAATGGTCATTTCGCAGCTCTTTTTCTTGGCCTAATTGTGGTGAAAAGAGAAGCAATAATGGCATTATATCGCATCAGGAATAATAATGATGGGAAGGCGGTACATCAAAATAAGTGGTCCTCAAAGTGATGAACATATTACTGATGTGACATGATGGTTGCAAAATTTAACTTCCATAAACCTTTCGAGACTCGAATAGAGAATGGGAAGCAATACACAAAATATGTGAAGAATGAAACCTGGTATAGGTTATGGATGGAAGGACAGACCCTGGAACTAGTTGAAGTAATTAAAGTAAGCCTAGCAGACAAACAAGCTATATCCTGGAAGCCTTCCGATAGTAGTCCAAGCAGAAATCGCTATAAGTGTATGTTTTATATAAGAAGAGGGCAAACATGCGAGTTTCTTCTCATATAATCTCACTGCAATAAAGGCCTTAGACCCAAACAAATTGTGTCCAAAACTTCTTCTAGACTGTAACTGCAGAAATTACTGGCAAATACTAACACAGTCAGGCAATGTCGATAGGCAGTAAAGACATAAATAAACAGCAGATAAACTTGCTAAAAAGAGGATCTTCAACACCTTTCCTAGGAGCGGATTTGGCTTGTAGTATTCCTTACACAGGTTCAGTCATAATATCATTAATTTCAATCACGTATTCGGAAGGCCTAATAAAGACAGAAAACAAATTTTATTCGACTTTTTAAAAGTTCACATTCTGGTCGGGAAGGCGCCGGCGGACCATAAAACGTTGGAACGTTGAAGCGAAACAGCTGATTTCCCCAGTCGTTTTGAATTTTGCAAGTCCAGCGGATCCCACATTATTAACAAAGTGCTATGGACGAATGAGTTTTGTTTTAGCCATACTGGCGTTTTAGCTATGGGCGGATGAGTTTTGTTTGCCATACTGGTATTTTAAATTGGTAGGTACCATGCTACTCCTTGAAAAGCAATAAGTCATTAGGTATACGTACTACCAACTGAATAAGACAGAAAGTAGTTATGTGTTAAACCTTCCCTGTACCTAATTCTAACCCTTTTAGAAATGATTGACATTTTATAACAATTTTGACTGAATATTTTTTATCTTACAAATTTTGCCTGCAGATATTTCCGTTAATAGAGGACGAGTTATCATTCCCTAATAATGAGTTCGTTTTTAATATATCTAATATTTGTTAATTAAAAATTTGGTTTCTAGACATCGAAAAGTTTAATTTCTTAAGTTTAATTAGTTTACTCTCTAAATTTTCTCTACACTGTGCACTTTCAAATATTTAAAATACCACATTTACTACCCAAAGATGCAATTTGCAATGTTAATAAAATTTTGTAATCTAGTATATTCTGCGCAACAGCTAATTATTGAATAACCAATTTTAATACATTAATAAGCTAATCTAGTTTTACCAATATAATATCCTATTCATTTATATATTTCCGATAAATATGCTTTATTTACTTTTTGATTTTAAATAAAAATGTATTTTCTAGAATGTTTTCAGAGCTCTTTATATTTTTTCCTGTAAATGAAAGCCTCCCAACAATCTTCTTATTCAGCATGTACTTATTGTTATTCTTTTTCCTCTGTTTGATGGTGCTTTTATTTTACACTGATTTCTAGAGTCAACCTACTCTTTTGATGGATGGATATCAAATTACGTTTCGTCTAAATATATAACTCACTTCTACTGACAATTCATCAGTGGAAGCTTTTACATTACATTGTTGGTATTGGCTAGTTGTATGGATAGTAAAAAATCGGTGTACGGGAGACAAGCGAGTGGTTTTCAGTAAATTAAATTCGTTCTTGCCCTATTTACGCGGATTTTCTCTAGTCTCATTTTCGTTCGGCAACATAGCCCCATGTTGGGCGCCATGTCGCGGAATGTTATTGGTCTTGGCCTCTTGCAGGATTAAGACCCTTGTCGGTCGCCTGGTTGGGCTACAAGATGAGTTGGTTGCCTATCCCCGGTGGTGGGCGCCACAATGCGGATGCTTCTTGGTATGATCCCGGTTGTTGAGACTTACTAGACTCTCCCCTAAGTATCATAAATGGGTCGTAGACCCGTATGATGGGATGGCAAGGATCATAGTGTTCAGGGTTTTTCTTTACATCCGGTGCCAGTGCATTAAACGCCTGCTCGGGGGCTGGAGAGTGCCCTGGCATCTAGTTCCTCTCCCTCTTGGTGTACGGCCCTGTGCTCATCATCGAGAGAAATTGAGATCTCCGATCCCCCGCCATCGTTCTAAGTTCAAGCAGTTCAGGTGGAGATTCCATGTTTTATTTGTTTGGATGTGGTGCAACCTAAACGGCCGATGGAGCACTTCACTAAGTTTGGTTTCCAATTTAGGACACTTGGAAACGTGGTTCGTGCTTTGGGGTCACCCTGTATACACTTGGTGGTCTGATACCCTAGTGTCTGAAAATCACTCTCTTTGGTTCACTATGATTCATTCACTGAGTACGGACTCCTTGGAGTGCCAGTACTGAAACTTTTAGGAAGCTTGGGTCAGCGTGGAGCTGAGAGCGTTAGAGCTCGAGGTTTGGGTATCTTTTTTGAGAAATAACAACTCTAGAATAAGGTAAACATATATCGTTTACAGAATGCTATGGATGCGAATTCTTTCAGAATGGCGAGTGCTAGACTTTCACCAGGTAGGTACTGTGCTACTGTGGTTAATAGACTACAATTGCTGCGGGTGCATGTTTAATTGCCGGCAAGGTGGATCTCGGTAGAATGGCTGCTGCAAGACCTGATTCAGCGACACCTCATTTTGGTTCACGACATTTACATCTTCGCCTGGTCTGGTCGGTAGTAGTTGGTTATCTGAAACTAGACAGATTTAATTCCAATCCGGAGGTCTTTGGTGTCCATCCATCCTCTTGAAAATTTCAAAAGTGGGATGAAATTTTCCTATTTTTTTTTTCTCGTGGTGGCGGTATAAGAGAGGCTTTGGTGGTTACGTCTGCTCGATGTCGTCCTGGCGGCTTGAGGATAGAAATTTGGAAAGTTCGGTGAATTAATCGGAAAGATCGGTGATTTTTGCAATAACACGAGGCTAAATCCCATAAAAGTTGATTATTATTGAAATAATTCTCTCGCCAAAAAAAGTAAATTGACATTTTCACCTTCATGGAGAGGATAGATATTCAACCGTACAATAATCTCCGACCTTGGAAACACGGCGGCTTCGGCGAAAATATCTCGCCAATAATAGCGTGCGATATCAGTCATCAATTAACTGGTCAGCGACCCCCCACTCGAACGAGTGAATCAATTCTTTTCAATCTATCAACGCCGCTATACAAATAAACAAAATAAAAGCTCTAATTACTCTCCGGTCTAGATATATGCCCGCTTGATTGAAGCTCCTATTTTACACGTCGAATGGGAAATTGAATATTCTTTGTACGCCCTTCAGCGTCGCCCATTGTCGGACATGAAAGAACACGCTTTTCACTTAATTAAAAGCACGAAACGGGCGGCCGTCATCGCTTTCAATTTATACGGGAAAGTGAGCGAGATGCCGTTAGAGAGGTTATCTCGTCTTAATTAATGCATTTACATATCAATGGGGATAATTTTTAAACTCCGGTCTTCGTTTAGTGAATCACGATGCAGTAAATAGTGCCTCGGATGTCGCAAAGTTTGGAGAAAATTGCAAAATGACAATTTAGCAAACTCTAACGTTATTCACTGTGTTACTTTGAAAACTTCCCATCACGTATGTACCGCATATGTTCCTATACACTTTCTTTCTGTGAGTACTATGCGCTACTGCTTTGCATCAGTTTATGAAGTCTTTTAACAGAAAATAATATATGGACATTAATTATTGGAAACAAGTTGGAATAATTGCACGTAGGTTTCGGAGTTCCGCAAGGATCAATTCCTGATCTGTTATTATATTTAATATTCATAAACGATATTGTTGATGTAGCTGACAAAAAAAGAAAATCTAATTATTTATGCCGATGACAACACTGGCTATGAAAGCGTGAGGTAACGGATGAATTTTCTAGTTGTTTCAAAGACAATTATTTTCACCTAAAAGCAGAAACCATGTTCATCTGTTTTATTCTTAGGCATTCATATATGAAAGAAGGTATATGAATTGTCGACAAATTCAGATACCTTTTACAAAGTTTGTCCTTGTATATGTTGACAATTAGGACTGAACTGGAATTCTTAAAAAGTTCCACAAAAAAGTCATGTGTAAATGACCAAAATTCATTATTCCCATGTATTTTGAGCCGCTAAATTCGAATCCGATGTCTCAATTGTCCCAGCAAATCACCAGAATTTCCTAACATCAAAAAATGCTTAAAATACCCACAAAACAGACGAATCAGCATTTAAAATCCAGGTATGACTTATCAGCGGCTGAAATCAGATTTGGCCCATAAGATCACAAATCATTCTTGACCATAAAAAAGCTTAAAAATCCACACAATTAATAAATTAGCCTCTATGATCCAAATATGTTTTAACAGCGACTGAAAATCGTGGTATGACCTCTGTATTTCCGTGTGTTTTGACCCACTGAATCTGAATCCGATGTCAGAATTGCCACCAGAATTTTCTAACCTGAAAATATAGCTTAAAATCGATAACATTTGAATCGAATTTTAGAATAATAAGGCTACAAATAATGCAATGCAATATATTATTCCCATGAATTCAGTGCTACCCATAGAGATCTCAACGTCTGGTGCGAAAATTTCTTGGCATCCAGTTATAAAAGAAAGACTTTAAACCTAAAATAGCTGAAGGCATTCAGTTATATACAGAAAGGATTATAATTTTAAAGTATTTTTAGATTAACTTATGTTACTCTAAAGCTAAAATAACGTTCCATATAGATATGTAAAAATATTCTGTTAAAATAATGCATATTTAAGTCTGTATTATTTTTGGAAAAAGAATTCAAGTACATACTTATTCACTTTCTGATTGAAAAAAATATATTATTTCAATGGTTAGGTACAGTTTGATAAAAAAAATACAAATATCTTCAGTAAAATTTCCGCTGAATCCGAAAATGATAAAAACAATTTTTTTTAACACCATCAATTCCCCCCAAAAATTAAATAAATCCAAACTGGTCATTCTGTCTTTAGTAAAATTTTCCGCCGAATCCAAAAATGATAAAAAAATATGACGTATGGATTCCCCCCCACACACCCTCAATTCCTTTAGTAAAATTTTCAGCTAAATCCGAAATTGATAAAACAAATTCTTACATGGTTTCCCCCACACACACCCTCAATACCCCCAAAAATTCAAAAAATCCAAACTCGCCATACAACCTACCTATCTTTAGTAGGTAAAATTCGCTGAATCCGAAAATGGCAAAAAAATTGTTTGGGCGTGAGGGAAACTCTCTACTCGTCCGTATCTCTCACTTGTGTCAAAAATAAATATAATTACAAATCAGAAGTGACAACTTTTATAAATTCTATTGGTAAAACCAAAACTTAAAAATATTTTTGAACTAAAAGTTCTTTTTGCTCGTACGCTTAATCTCGCCCCACACGTCAGAAAATTTTTGTTTTTTTATTTTCAGATTAAGCGGAAAATTTTACTAAAAAACGCAATTTTTTTTTCGTCCTGTGTTATCATCAGCTGCAATTTAAGTTTGAGAGCATTGTCTGAGAATATTCTTAACTGTCGAAGACTGATTGTTGTCTTCTACTGTCTTGGAACTTTATTACTTTTTCATTAATTTTATTATATGTTTAACAGCGTATATTTTGAAATTAGTGCGTTTCTTCAAAGGGGTATTAGAGGAGGTTGATAAACAATTTTCATTAACATACTTGTGGTCTAGAGTGTCATGTGTTCCAGAAAAATTAATCAATTATTAAGAGAAACTTTGGCGGACCCTGCATCTTGATACTTAATCAGCTCAGTAACTTGGTCATGTTCATTGTGGTTATTTGCACTATTCGTATTCTAGCTGCAGCGGATGATATTAGATATATGCCTGGAGCCTGAATTTTCAGCTTATTAGTTTGTGGAAATAATTTCGAGTAGTTCTTGTAGAATTAATATCGATTTATGGTGAGCAGTTTATTTCTATTAATTTTTAAATAACCAACTGAACTTAAAAAAGTGTAAAATAGACATTTCCACTGGTAAAATAATATGTGGCTAGGTGACGTTCTTGAAATTGCTGCTTGCACTATACACTACAGGTTGCTTTAATATAATTTTTTTTTTAATCTTGAAAATACGATATTTTAGACATGCTGCTTAATCACATTATTATTTATTTTACTGTTATTCTTATTAACATTGATTTTAGTACACCAGGCGTAGGCGTTAAAAAGTTATAAAAATTCGTTATCACCAAGAAATAATTTAAACCTTTTTTATTTTTTAAAATTACCTTTATTTTTGTAAGAGAAGTAAATGTTAATTTGTATATGTCAACAGGATATATTTCGGTCACTAGAAAATTGTAGGTAGGTACGGAAGCTCGACTAAATATTTTACATTTTTTTTATTAACGACGGGCGACGAGGTGCTCTTTGCGAAAGAGTGAAAATGACTGCGTGGATGTGACGAGCTATTACAAGGATGAAGAGCGGGTTTTTAAGGGATCCTCGTTTCGTATTCAAATTTTCGAGTGGGTTGATTGATTATAGACGTTATGCACTTGTTTTCGTCGTTCCTGAAGGCAGTTATGCCGCGCGCCGCTTGATAAAATCTAAGGCTTTTACTGTTCCATCCGGTATTGTCACACATCTATCACCTCATTTAAGATTCTCTAAAGTGGGGAAAAAGAAATTCTAGCAGCTATCAACTCAGATGGTAAATTTGCATTTGTCAGCAGGTATTATTATGCAGGTATTATAAAAAATATTGTTATTTTGAATTGCTGCAGGTTAGGAAGTAATCTAAGTATAAGTTTTTCCGAAGTCAATTGAAGAACCAATAACTTCAAGGTATGTACCAGGCTCGGTCTCTAAGCAGCAACTCGGCATTGAAATATTTGAAAAACTTGTTCCTACATTTATTTAGCCATACCCATATACAGGTCTGGTCGAACGAAACGTGCAGGTGGTAGAAATGTATACGCTCAGTTGAAGAATGAGCGTGCGGGCAAAGAGCAATACGCACTGTTGCTCTGGTCTATTGGTTATAAAATTCAGTTGTCGACAAGTCGCCTGGCAGTGCAGTGCGGCAATGCGGAATTTGGTGCGATTCAGATAAAAAAAACACACCACAGAAATGAGATAACTTTAATTTATTACAGGCACCCTTCTATCAATCATTCATATTACAATTGCGAAAGGGAAAAATAAAAGGGATATTTGGTTTACTAATATTATTACAACATGGCATTTACCATCAATATAATAAAATTGTTTAAGGATATAAATAATTAAAATATGTTGTTGGTCAAATGAACATATAATAGAAATACTCTACACATTATATTATACAAATTATTATAATTTTCTACTCTTATGAGAAAACTTTTTTAGGGGCGCCCATGAAACTCATTAAATTTGATTGCTCGGTTTTTTATGCATGTTCAATTGACTTCGGAAAGACTATAACTGCTTCGATAGACAGGATGTTTTCTATGTCCATGTCATAATTTCGGTAGATTGTCTATCTAAGCAAAAACGGTAATGACCAACGTTTTATAAAATTTCATTGCAATTTGAAAGAAATTTATATAAAAAAAGTTCAATACTGCATTTTAAAGATATAAACAAAATTTATGTTTTTTTAATGGAACACCCATTTGCCGCTTTTAGAATCTTCTCCTTTTTCTAATGACAGTGATATGCGGAGGGCGGATATTTCGAGCATTTACTCTGAAGTTTTCTTTTATTACTCTTACTCATTGTTATTGTTATTTGTTGCCTTTGTTGTTACTCCTCACACTTGTAATTTAAAAGAATAAAGAATTTTAAAAAGCAAACTACATTGAACGTTTAAGATGCAAATAACTCAAAAACCGATAGAATGAAGAGTACCTTTTCTGTGTTAAATTAAATTGCTTGAATTCATTCTTAACTTACTTACAGGCATAGTCAATTAGACAAAAAAAAATGTGTTCTGATTTACTGAAGTAATAGAGTGTAACTAACGCCCTGTACAGATAGCGGCAAATTCAGTATCAAATTCGTGACTTTCATACCAAAAAATATATACTGCTGAAAGTTCCAAAATTTTTGAGAAATTTCAAATTAAAATTCAAACTTTGAACTCGTAAACCTGAAAAACATTTGTATAAGGCATACGCTCACTCAGCATATTTTGGTGTGTAGTATATCCAGTTTAGAGATTGCCCATTCTTAATGAATCGCCCTGTATACATGAATTATATTTGCTTTGACGGTTTCTACAATATTTTCGTTTATTCAACTTTTACAGTGAATAAAGTATCATGTGTATGATTATCCGCTATTAAATTTACCGATTTTTAAATATTCTATTAAGAAAAAAATACAGTACCTACTATAAAAGGTGTTCTATAATAATTCCCATAGTGTTTCAAAACAAATAAGAACATTTTCTCACGATGTGATAATTTTATGATACGCAAAAAATCTTAATTTTACCACCATGTAGTTCTCTATGAGTAATTCTGGAAGTTAATGTAAAGCCAAAGTCAAAACAAAAAAGATGTAGGTAATGATTTTATGACCTAAGGGAAAAAATATTGAACGAAGTTAATACTACTAATGAGGTGAATAATAGAGTATTACAAAAAAAAATCCTTTGTCTAGAGTAGGATAAAGTTTATAAAACACCTCTTATAAGATATTTTTTCTCAATAGAGGACAAAAGATTTGTTTTGTAAAGGACCACACACACATAGTTAAAGGAAATCGACAACCTGTTAAATTGTCTGATAATAAAATATGTTATCTATAGTTTGAGATGTCCTGAACAAAAGTTGTCACGGGCCCAAGACCCAAAAATGAATATTTATCGAGATAAGCGAGATTGAAAGTGAGCGAGGTCCATCTTGTTTATACATAGTCCTTTTTACGGAAAGTCGTACGGCCCCTCGTAATAAAAAAGCAAAGTAAAAAAAATTACGAGGAATTACTTTATCTAAACCAAATTGACACATTGTTTTCAGGGGTGTCCCTACGGGGGACAAGCCAAGGTTCAAAATTCATAACTTTTTTTTATTTGTCAAATTCGTAATTCTTTTGTCGAAAATCGAAATCCTTGACCATTGCTACATAAAAAAGATATACCTACTTCTTTCATTACGATATTTGCAACGGTTTTCCAGAAAAAAGCCGATTTTATTAACTTCTTATGATTCTACTGAAAATTAAAAATTATAAAAAACCTAGAATTCTATTTTTGTCAAGTACATATATCTTTTTTTATGTAGAAATGGTTAAGGAATTTGAACCTTGGCTTGCCTCTCGTAGGGACGCCCCTGAAAATAATGCGTCAATTTAGTTAAGTAATCCCTCATACTAAATAATACTTCTGTATAAAATTTTATCAATTTATTTTGAAGTATTTTCGAGATATTGGAATAAAATTGTGTCTTAATGAGCCCCTTTAAAGGGACGTAGCGCCACAGGGGGGCGTGTTCAGACACATGTCGATATGAACTTTTTTGCTCAAAATTACTTTCTCTATCATCTGTGTTCTTTGGCACACCGGAAATGAAACACCCTGTATTGTACAAGCGGGTCCGGGAATTGTCCACTGGCAGCAGATTCAAGAGCTTAAATACAGTCTCGGCAATTTATTCTATTTAAAAAAAATGTTTGGGGCTATTGTTCTGAAGAACATGTATTGTTATCCATAAAAAACGGATTTGAAATCAGTCTGTTTGATTGTTAAAATATGAACAAAGGTTTATTTCTTGAAAACGACAAGGTTGCCGACACAGACTCGTTAAAATGAATTTACTTCGGCAAATTGGCTGTGTGTTGTTATCCGTTTTCACTATGTTAAAATACCACCAATAAATTCAGTAGCAAATTTGAAAATTGACCAATCACATTAATTTAACGCTTGATGAACAACTGCTAGCTTCTGACAGTGATTAATTTGTGCCTCGCTTTGCCCGATCAAATTGAATTAAAAAAAGTGTTGTAAATTAATGTGGCTGTTACAAAAATTCTTTTTAAAATGACATCGATAATAATTCATACTTTATCTGAAATAGAATGCTTTCAACTCTTTTTATCATTTGGCTCCGTTAAACGTAAAAACATAACGTCAAAAGCTTACTTAAAGAATATTTACGTGGGTAATTTTCATATGAATATAATGTTTAGTGTTATAATGTTCGAAAAGATACGGTTACCTACTTATTACTACAAGGAATATTGTGGTCTATTTGGGATATTTTTTGCAATTTTCTGCACGAAAAAATTTTTTGTAAAACAGAATTGAGACATTAAATTTAAATTTGAAGAAATTGAGTATCAAAAAGTTTTTATTTTACGAATAACTGTTTTTCTTATTTATAAAAATTTCTGCTTGTTCTGATTTAAAAAAAAAACTGTTATTAGGAATGGCTAGATTGTAAACATTAAATTTTCAATTGTTGAAAGATATAATTGTCGTATAAGTCACACACACTTATGATTATCTTATTATTATCTTAACAATTGAGAATAAGCTATATCACTCTTAAAATATTATAGTCTATTTGTTAGATGTATACGTTTAGACTTTTCTCTATTTTATCACCTGTGAACATGAAATACGTATTTTTCTTTTGTTAAATATTCTTCCAGGCAATGATCGGTATGCTAGTAGTCCAAGAGAATTAAGCTCAAAACCTTCCAGATTTGGCTGTTGCTTGACGTAGATTAGATATTAGTAAAAATCGTTCAAAAATAATATATACAATGGAAATATAACATTGCGCCAAGAAAAAAAGTTGTGCTATTTGCAGAAAAAATTAATAACTGCAAAAATACTCAAAAATGACGTGTTTTTTCTAATATTTTCCAATATAACTTCTTAAATATGCAGTTTACAGAAAAAAACTAATACTGATGAAATTGTTTGTAATGAAATTTACTACAAGATAGAATTATCTTGATACCTGCACATATCATATTTTTGTTGCTAAATAACGTAAGAAAGTGATGAAAATCGAGGTAATTTGGAAGCGTTCAACTGAGAGGCAAGAAATTGTCCAATTCTACTATAAATGTACTTTAAAGGATTACAAAACGAAATTCCAAAACCCGATCAAAATCGGTCTGATAGTTTTGGTATGAGACAATTTGTTACTAAATTTCAGCGAGAAATGTCGTTATTTTATTTATGTGAGTGCTGGGGTTAAAGTTAGACATTTTAATTGGCGCTGATTTTTTTACACATACTTGGACCCTTTAACTATCATACAGATTCGTTACAATATCAATTTTCTTTTTTTGAATAATTTTTTGGAGCAATTTTAAAAGTTCGAAAAATTTTGACTTTATAAACAAATACTTTCATGAAGTGGTTTCGCGGGTTGGAAAATATACCAAAGTACTAAAAAACAGTTCTCGGAATGACGCTTAACTTGAAAAAGAGAACGGTCAAATCGGTCGTTTAAGTTCCGAGATATAGAGTGTCAAAGTCAACAAGCGCTTGCTGCAAAACTATGTTTAATGTAACAACAATAAAAATTGAATTTGGTAGGTTTTTTCAAGAACTTTCTGTATGTGTTTTTATAAATATGATCGCACGTGTGTTTTTTTATGAAAATTCAATGAATATCACAAAACCGACCATTTGTGCCGCAAAACCGAGGGGAGGGGATTAATTATTATAGAAGTTGAAATCGCGCGTTCAAAAAAAGCGCGCGCGCTTCGGCGTTCAATATCTCGGCTTCTATGGCTCCGATTTTAATGATTTTTTTTAATCGATATAGTAAAATGAGAGGAATTCAGTTATCAAGATTAAAATATTATAAAGCCCTTTTCTGTCTATTACGACTACTTAAAATTTCTCACATTTCAATGTTATACTGTATATTTATGTAAATAATAATATCCATGGTAGGATATAGGTACACTGTTAATAGGTATTAGTTTTAATAATTACGTGGTAATAATGTTTAAATAAAATCTTGAAGTTTTTATTTAATATGTGATTTATTTGTTGTATGCATAGAATATAGAAAAAGATATAGATACAAATAATTATTTATTTATGTTTATAAAATGTGTTTATTATATTTTCATAATCATCGTATCATTAAAGTTTTTCACTTGTTTACATCATTGCTGTTTTCACTTATAATATCATCAGCATTTGAATAAGTACCGTTTTCCATTATTTTCAAATGTGTTTAACTAATTATAAGTAGGTACCACTGTCAGATTAACAGCAAATGATGACTTATGGTTGATTATGGTTGGTTAATTTGATTTTTTAAATTTGCTAGCAATTTCATAGCCATCCTCGCAAGAAATTGGATCATTTTATTTATCACAAAAACTTCAAAAACAGAAAAATTAAAAGATAGGTATATGGAGGTGTAATATGGATAGATATGGAGTAAATTTTTACAACAGATTTTGATTAAATATACAGGGTGTCCCATTTAGAAAAACCAAGTTTTGGCGGTTCGGTCAATCAAATTCGACAATAAATATGAAATTGAAATAGGTTGAAGACCATTAGACCATTAGAGATGGATATAGGGAAGCTTTATAAAAGTCCCCTAAAATTACGCGTAGAATCCAAATATGTAAAAATATACAGGATGTTCCATTTATAATAAGCAAATAGGTGGCGACTTCCGGTATAACCGGAAGTACTACAACAATGGCATTATTTTATTTAAACTCTTTTTAAATAAAACCTCCAAAACCACCAAGTCCCAAATTTTCAAAATTCAAATCGAAGTAGTCTCCGAAATATTCTAATGGGCCGTCACCGTATGACAGCTTGTAGAAGAAAATTTTGAAAGCGAAAACAACCACTATGCTGTAAAAAAGCGGAATACTTTAATAATGCGATAATACGTTTTATAAATATCAAATAATTATTTGTATCTGCATTTTTTTCTATATTATATATACTACAGGTATACAATAAATAAATTACATTATTAAAAATAATACCTATTAACAATGGACTATGTATATTTACCATCGATATTATTATTTACATGAATATACAACAATGAAATGTGTGAAATTATAAGTAGTCGTAATAGGCTGATAAGGCTTTATAATATTTTAATGAAATCTTGATAATAGAATTCTTCTCATTTTACTATATTGATTTTAAAAAAATCATCAAAATCGGAGCCGTAGAAGCCGAGATATGCAACGCCGAAGAGGGCACGATCTTTTTGAACGCACGATTTCAATTTCTATGATTCATCCCCTCCCTCCGGTTTTGCAGCTCAAATGGTCGGCTTGGCGATATTCATTGAATTTTCATAAAAAAGCACACGTGCGATAATATTTATAAAAGCACATACGAAAAGTTCTTAAAAAAACCTAGATGCCAAATTCATATTTTGTTGTTGTTACATTATACATAGTTTTGCAGCAAACGATTGTTGACTTTGACACTCGATATCTCCGAACTTAAACCCCCCACTCTAAAGTCAGCTGATTGCGTTTTTTCGTTTGTTTATAACATAATCAACATGTCGACAAAGTCTCAGCTTTTGCAGTATTAGTTTTTTCTAACAACTATTTTACGTGTGTGGGAGGCTGCCGCAACTATACCCCCCGGAAGTGCGCGAGCTGGAGGTCGATTCTCTTACTAGTGACACCAAATGAAGCGTAGGAAAACTTTTCAGCTTTTGCTCTTTTGGTCATCAAAAAAGGCCGTTGGCTCCCGAGCTAAAAGCAATAAGTATTAAACAGTACAACACACGTATAAAAAACTGGCGAAAACCGTAAGACTCAATTTATGTTTGATTTAATCTTCATACTGATTGCATGTACCTAACCTACCATTTGATATAGTAAATAATAAAACATTTCATTCCTAGTGGGAATTACCATGCTTGGAAGTAGATTCTCTTCAGATTAAGATATTTTATCACCGTCGCGAATAAGATTCGCTGAAACAAGGGTAGAAATATAGAAATGTACTTGATGATGCGATCTATAATGGATCCTATCCAGATTGTGGAACCGATGGCAACGATACGTAAAAAAATTACAAGTTTCACAATGATACAATGACATAAATCTTATAATCATTGTTCACTTTATTTTATGTTGATGATCCGCGGGCCTATGGTGTGCGGCCAATTATGACAGCTCTAGTAATGATGATCAAAATAGAAAAAATTGCATTTGTAATATTTATTGAAGAAGAACTGTACATCAACGTCACATTAAAAGTACAAATTTGAAACAATATAAAAAATTGCTAAAAGGAACTGAGATTATATTAATAAAAGGTGAAAAATTTATTTAATAAAATTTTTCTATTTTTTTATTGCCTGTCGTTATTGAAAAAAAGAAATGGTGGTAATAATAATAAAATACATATCATATGGTATCTCTAACTATGAAAGCAGGAAAACAAAAAAATATATAAATGTTACTTAAAAGGTTACTTAATTATAACTGTTTTTGAAAAAGAAAACAGTTTCTGGAAACAATAAATTGAAGTTCATATATGATACGTATTTTTATATTTTATACAGGGTGTCTCTAGTTTAAAACGACTAAATTTAAGGAGGGGATAGAGTTCAATCAAAGTGTAGCAAAATATTAAACAATTTCAGAGATGTCTTTAATTTTTCTAATTGCTGGTAAACATAAAATAGGATTTAACAAAAATAAATAAATAAATAGCGTGTAATTAATGAGATCTCAGTGAATTCTTCACTTCAAAATATTACGATTTAACCAAACTTCCTTTAATAGTTGAAATTAAGAAAGATACATGATATTAGAACTATTACTAATTTAATTATTATTAGGTATTAGATTTTTTGCTCTAATATAATATAACATATAATAACATAACTTTTGCACTAATGTAAGTTTGATTAAACTGTAATATTTTGAAATTGGTAAATCTATAATATTTCATTACTTTCAAACCAATAGCTTTTTATTTATTGTTTAATTATTTTTTGATAATAACGCCACCAAACGCATGCCATCATTTATTATGTTAAATATTATTTTATACATTCGTCTATTGTATTTTTTAAATGTTTTCATTTGTCAGAAGATATTTACCGAAGACAACACTTTTTTAATAGTGTACCATACTTTTGTTTGACTCTAAAGTGTTATTCAAGTATATGGAGAGGACTTCAGAGTTCTCGCGGATTATAGTTTCTGTTAAAGTTCATCATGGGGTATTTCGAAGTCAACTGAGTGTGCTTTATCTCTCATTAAAGTTCGTTACTTTAAACTTGGGACACCCCACATGTATTTTTATTGTCAGATTTTTGGTTTCCCTAAAGCAATTTCTTTTTAATGACCTACCTACCTGACCTACTTTTTTAATGACTTGATCCTTATCGTATATAGGTTTATTACATAATTTTTAAAATTTTATTGTTAAAATACCCAAATAAACTGAAAAAAAAATTTATTCAGTGAATACCGCAAGTGTACCAACATAATTTTGGAATATTGAGCAAGCGTTTCACGTTTCTTTTTTCCACAAAAGTATCTACAATGAATAATGAAATAGGAATATATAGTAGGTACCTACCTACAAACAGTTTTACGATCGCCTCCTAGAAGTTTCAAATGGAGAACAAAGGCTTAAATCATTTATAACAGGCAAATACAGGGTGTCTCACATTTAAATAGCAGGACTTCAGGAATCAGTAGAAGACCTCATTTTGAGTCTAAAAGTTCCTATATATATACATATATGGGTCCTAAAACGCTTCGTTTCTGAGATACAGGGCGTTCAATTTTATTTTTGTTTTATTTATTTATTTTTTAACTAAATAACCGCTGACAAAAAAAATCATCATGTTGCGGCGAAAGACTTAGTATTTGAGGGCAAATAATTTGACACAGAAAATCATCGCATATTAGTTCCAGTGGTGGAGATAGAGGGGTCTCTATGCATATTTTTATAAAAAAAAGTATAGCCGATTTGATATTTTGCAAATGTTTTCGAAAAATATGAAAGAGCATTCAATTTTACCCAGAAAAGGCCCTCTTGTCCAAAGTCGATAGGAGGTGGCGTTTTCAAGAAAAACCGAAAATACTGTTTAGAAGTCAAATAAAGAAAAACCGAAAATACTGTTTAGAAATCAAATCAGACTTGAAATGTCATTCTAATATTGACATTTGCGCTTATTTTATTATAGTTTCTAATTGTGTGTAGAGTATTAAAAAAAATTGCAACAAATTCAAAATGCCGTTTAAGTTTACGAACCAAGAATACGCAGATATTCACTTCGTATACGGGTTTGCCAATGGGAACTCGGCAGAAGCTGCTAGGGAATATCGGAGACGATTTCCTAATAGAAGACAGCCGCATCCACACGTTTTTATTAATATTCATCAACGTTTCGCTAATGACGGATTGAATCTGGTCCATAGGGATCGCAACATAATTAACGTTAATATTGGCAGAAATAGGAGGAATCAGCGAATCTTGCACGAATTTGACAGAGATCCCACGACGAGTACCAGAAAAATTTCCAGGATTATTGGTGTTTCCAGGTGCACTATTTCTAGAACATTAAGACGAGATCATAGACATCCCTACCACTTACAACCTGTTCAGGGTTTACGTCCGGGTGACGAGGAACATAGAATAGCTTTTTCTCGGTGGATTCTTAACTCAATTGAAAACGACGGAAATTTTTTATCACACATATTATGGACCGACGAGTCATGTTTTACTCGTCGAGGTGTGACAAATTTACACAATCAGCATGAGTGGGCACATGAAAACCCGCATGCAATCAGACCACGAAATTTTCAGCACGAATTTAGTGTTAATATTTGGCTCGGCGTTTATAACAATTGTCTTTTCGGCCCTTACATCTTACCTCAACGACTGAATTCTGCGAATTTCTTAGAGTTCTTAGAGACCGAGAGTGCCAACATGTGGGAGGAAATTCCTCTGAATTTAAGAATGCGAGCATGGTTTCAACTTGATGGCTGTCCAGCTCATTTTGGCCGAAATGTCAGGAACTGGTTGAACACCCACTTTCCCGAAAAATGGATTGGCCGCGGGGGTATCGTTGCATGGCCTCCCCGATCCCCTGATCTGACACCCCTAGATTTTTTCCTCTGGGGTTTTATTAAAGAGAGAGTTTATACCACTACTGTGGACACAAGGGATGAACTTATTCGTCGGATTCGGAACGCATGCAGTGAAATCAGAGACAATAACTTAATTCAAATGAGACGTTCTATTCAGCGTCGGTGTCAGTTATGTATCGAAGAAAATGGTTTACATTTCGAACATTTGCTTTGATGTAATATGGTTTTCGTTATTTATTTTTGTATTTATTTTCATTTAATTAATTAAAAACAATTTTAACCGAATTTTTGAACTACATATTTAATTTAGTTGTAACACAATGTTTAAAAATTATTATTTGACTTCTAAACAGTATTTTCGGTTTTTCTTGAAAACGCCACCTCCTATCGACTTTGGACAAGAGGGCCTTTTCTGGGTAAAATTGAATGCTCTTTCATATTTTTCGAAAACATTTGCAAAATATCAAATCGGCTATACTTTTTTTATAAAAATATGCATAGAGACCCCTCTATCTCCACCACTGGAACTAATATGCGATGATTTTCTATGTCAAATTATTTGCCTTCAAATACTAAGTCTTTCGCCGCAACATGATGATGTTTTTTGTCAGCGGTTATTTAATTAAAAAATAAATAAAACAAAAATAAAATTGAACACCCTGTATCTCAGAAACGAAGCGTTTTAGGACCCATATATATGGAACTTTTAGACTCAAAATGAGGTCTTCTACTGGTTCCTGAAGTCCTGCTATTTAAATGTGAGACACCCTGTATATACGAGAAGTTGTAGGCGTAACCAAAATTATAATTGTATAACTTCTTAACGATCTTGGAACATAGGATGTTTGCATTATTTTCTATTTTAAAAGATAAGTTTCTCTTAATTAATAGTTCCTTGGATTCTATTAATTTGAATCATCTCTCGTGTTAAATTTTGTAAAAATAAAGAAAAACGTTATATTCCACAAGCCTTAAAATTCCTGAACCATTGCTAGTAATAAATATGAAACTTGCCTAGCTGAGGTGGGACATTCATTCATTTGCGGAACCGGAAAAGCTCTCTCATTGTACGAATAATTGATGGAAGTCCTCTCCGAGGCGTCATTCTTATCTTGACCCGACCTACCTCACACACACGCCGATAGTAAATCTCTACGAGCATCCCAAATTGAATTTCTCGTGTGGAGACCTCTAGGTGTCTTTACCAGGACCGGCTCACCATTATTTTTGTTATAAACAAACTGTTGTAAACAGTATATTTTCTATTTATTACATATAAAAATGTTTTCATGTAGTTAAATATTATCTGTAATTGTTTATTAGCGATATCTTTTAGAACTTTTTGTTTTATTTGGAAGTTTTGTAACACTGAAAAAACTCATCGCTGTATTACAACGTCTTTATTGAAATCCAGAACAATAATCTAGTTTTATTCCGACGCAATGAGTAGTTTTTAGATCTTTGAAGAATCGTTGACCTCTTACGAATTGTTTTATTTGCCTCAACATCACTATTGATTTTTGTTAATTTTTGTGAAAAAGTCTTGTAAAAACAGAAAATCGTAAGAGTTCAAAACCTCGTGTGGATTTTGAAATGTGAGTTGAGATAAGAAATGCCGAATTTCATTGTATTTATTTATTTATAACTATTAGTGTTATTACACAAAGTGTTTATCATATTAATATAAAATAATTATTAAAAAACATATAAGAGTGTATAAGACTGTGCAAAACCGTACTTATCGTATCAACTTCGACGTCACCTGTTACATGGGTGTTGTATAATAATGAAAAAGTAATATTAACGGTCGGTAGAAGGAAGCGCAAAAAAACAAACGCTTAGGTGGGACATTCTGGAAGGAAGCCTAAATAGTTGAAGGTAGGCAGTTGAAGTGAGAACAGTGTGGAGATGGGTAGTAAGACGATCGGCGGGCAGTGTGGCAAAGTAGTGAAATATTAAAAGCGTTTAACCGGTATTAATTAGCAGGTAATATTCTTTAAGTACTTTGTTGTTAATTGTTCTACGTAATCTTATGATTGTGATGATTATAGATGTTTCATGATAATAATTCTGTGTATGTTTAGCCTTCATTGCTTTATGCTCAGGGGCGTATATTTTTCTAACGTAAAATTGTCACAATTATTATTAACGATTGCCCATTATTTATTACATGTTAAAATATGTATATTTTGTCGTGACTGCCCAGATATTGCAATAACAACTCTTTTGTTTCACATTTAACTTGTTTTATCATGTTTACGTTGTTCTTTGATTTCTTGTGATTACTTTGTCATACGCATGTAAGAGCTTTGTTGCATTTACTAATATTTTCGCCAATGATATTAAATACAAAAAAAAAAAGAATTGCTCTAGATTGCCTCCCGTACTCCAGTACCTTACCTATTTATTATTATTATTATTATTATTATTATTATTATTATTACTGTTGTTGTTGTTCTTCCGAAATCTCAACTATAGCTGGATTGCCTCCCGTATGGGACTCCACTACTTTACCTATTATTATTGTTATTATTATTGTTATTATTGTTGTTATTATTGTTGTTATTATTACCTTCCGGCCCTGCCGGCTAACTAACACCAAACATCTTCAGTTTTACTTGGAAGTGTGTATGTCTAATTCGAGCGAGGTGACATTTAGTGAGACATTAAATAAGTTGTGTTTTATTTATCATTAGCAAAGGTTCTTAATTTATGCCTTTGGTTAGCGGTTGTTTTGTATTTATATTTGGATAGTTAGAGCAACGATCGTGGGTTTCCCTACCATGCTCTTTCCCCACAGGAGTTCTAGGTGAGCCTGTCACTCTCATTTTATGTTAATGGTTGTTAATGTTTTTGTTGTTCTTTCTATTTGTCACATGTTTAATTTGAAGATTGTTGTACATAAATAATAATTTACTCTGTCTTTGTTTTATAAAATTAAACCATACTTCCGCTCTTTAAAGTTAGTAACCAGCGCCTTCCGGTCGATAAAAAAAATAGATGTATACAACGTAGGTATTCCTTATGACGATCACATATTTTTGGCCACAACTACGTTTATATCTTTTTTTCGATCGAACCCGGGGTTGTTATACTACAAGACACAACATAATAGTATACATACAAAAGTAAAATATCAAAATAATAATATCATAATAGGGAATAATACAAGTAAATAATTTAAAATGAGATAAAAATTATATACATTAAAATACAAAAGTAATATAAAAGTAATACAATTAAAAAAAAACAATAAATTAAATATGGCTAAAATCACTTAAAAACTGTTCAATGTTATAAAAGGCATTTTGTAAAACATAATTTTTCATTTTGCTTTTAAATTGTTTATAATTCAGATTTCTCACATGCAATGGGATAACATTAAAAAGATGAACGCCAATGTAACCCGTTCTTATTTTACTCAATCTCAAAAGATCTACTGAAAGGTTATCCTTAGATCTAACATTACGAGTGTGAACTTCACTTCTAGTTTGAAAAATATTTACGTTATGTTTTATGTATAGCAAACAGTGCAGTATGTACATTGATGGAACTGTTAGAATATTTAATTTAATAAATTAATTTTTGCAGTCATCTCTATAACTAGGATCTGAGATAATCCTAATCGCTTTTCCTTGCTGCGTGAACACATCCATAGCAGAAGTAGCATGACTTCATATAATAAGTGCAAGCGATATGTGAGAATGAATACAACCATACTATGCTGTCACTAGAATATTCACTGAGACATTACTTGCAAGGCTACGAAGTAAGTACATGTTCTTCGATATTTTTTTGCAAATATAATAATTAGTATGATGTTCTCAAATCAATTTAGTATCCAGATAAACTCCCAAGAATTTAACAGCCTCAGAGTTAGCCTCATACTCAATCTCTCGCAATGAAAATATCATGCTTTCGGACTTAGATATATTTAAGCAAAGCTTATTAGCAGTAAACCATTCATTAACAGTTAACTGAGTCTGGGATGATATTAATTAAATCTAAGAGTATTTTACTTCTTACTGACAGACATGTGTCATCAGCAAACAAAATTCCCAGAACATTATTATCCAACCAGTTAAGTAGATCATTAATATAGGTTAAAAATAGTTTGGGCTCCAGTACTAATCCCTGGGGTACTCTGTGTTTAAGAGTTTTCAAGTCGGATTTTACATTATTGAGAACTCAACTTCTGTATACTGTCCTCGGTAAACCCATAAAATTGTAGCTTTCTAACAATAATATTATGATATACACAATCAAACGCTTTTGTCAAATCTAAGAACTGTGTACCATTCAACATTTTCGAAACCTTTATTAATATATGAAATAAGTCTGTTTATAGCCAATGTTGTAGAGCAGCCATTGCGAAAACCATACTGATTTGAATTCACAATACCATGAGTGTCAAAATAATTGGTAATTTGTATTTTCAGTATAGACTCATAAATTTTTGCAAAATATGGAATTGTGGATATGGGTCTAAAATTGAAAGGATCATTTACGTTATTCTTTTTATATATAGGTACTACTCTAGCATTTTTTAGAGAGTCTGGAAAAATACTCGACTTGATACTAAGATTAATTAAGTTGGTAATTGGGATTAGTATTGAATTCATTATACTTTTCACTATTTGCGTATTTAGGTTACAAACATCTTCACATTTTTTATTTTTTAAAGTCATAATGACATTGGTTACTTCCTCCATAAATTGAAATTTATTTTCTCCATCACTACTATGTAGGTATTCCGTAAATTGCAGATTACAAGTACGTAAATTAATTAAGCATTATCTGCTATATCTACGACAAAGAAGTTGTTAAATTCTTCGGCTGTAACAGTAGAAAAAGTAGGGTTAGGTTCAATTTTAAGACCATTTATAATGTGCCACATTGCTTTTTGCGGATTATCATGATTCCTCACAAAGTTATCATTAAACTTTACCTTAGATTCTGATATTTTCTTGCGGTATGGATAACGGTAGTTATTATAGATGGTCCTATTTGCTTCATTGGGATTTCTTTTATAAACGTCGAGAAGAAAATGCACACGTTCGCGCATTTGCTTCAAATTTTCATGAAACCAAGATAAGCGAGTGTTTTTGAATCTATCTATTCTATTACTTTACTTTTTACGGGTAAATATTCATCAGCAGCATTAACAATCATTGTAGGTAGGTATATAAGAATATAAAACAAAAAATAGTGCAAATATTAAAAAAATATATTTGTGATACGTTTAATGTATCTGAAAATTAATGATAATTCTGAACATCCCTATTATAATTGGGAAATATTGAAAATTAAGGATAATTTTGAACAATCCCGTTTATAATTAAGAAATAATGATTTGAGTTAACAATACTACATACGTGGGTTTACTTCCCTTTAAGTTTTATTTTACCTTTGTATTTTGACATCGTTTTAAACAATAAAGCTTGTATTTAAAAGACAGCAAGATAGTTTACAAGAAATCAAGTTTTGATTGTTCCAATGTCATACAGAAATGTTTACAAGATACTTCTTTCCTTTGTTTGTGAAATTTCTGGATACAATAAGCAGTTCATATTTATTTCTCTGAGAAATTAGTAACTAGTTTGAAGCATCTCTGTCATTATTGTCAATAATAAAACAACATGTCATTTCAATTCCAAAAAAATTACCTTCTTTTTTTGTAGAAAATTAATTTTTTCAAATAGCTTTATGCTACTTCGAAAAAAACATTTTCTGTACTAAATCTAAGAATAAACAAACCTGCAAGATATGCGAAAAATTGCAAATTATTATTTTTTAGGTTTTGCTTATACATTTTTCGAGCAGAGATGGGTGTAGGAATTGATCAAGAGGAAAAAAAGTAGATATTCCAACCGTTAAAATGAGCTGCAAAAGAATATTCTATGATGAAAACTGGCTGGCTATTTTATTACCGCCGCTTATTTTCCTTTTTGTTGTAAATTTTCAGTGAAAAACTTTAACAAATGTATTCGGTATAACGCAATTTTAAGGTTATTGAGTGATATTTGTTATAGCAACAAATTAATTGTACTACTTAAAAAAATATGTTTCTCAACAATGCATCATTTTTGATAGCCGTTTGATAGTAATGGCAAATTGATTTTTTCGTCTTTATGTAACCAATAAACGGATGAAACAATAAGAACCCTTTAACGCAATTGTCTCTTACTACATATCTTCTATGTGTAGCAACATGTTAAGCTGAGATGTATTTTTTTTAAGCAGACGAAAGCTTCGTGCAGTAAATTTTTCAGATAAAAAAAAACAAATTATAAAAATAATATTAAATTTACTATAATAAATAAAAAAAGATTACTCTACTGCTACTGCTTCTGCTTCTGATAATGCATAGAAGAAAAAGCTAAATATAAAAATAATATTAAATTTTATTTTAACATAGGACAATAATAGTATGACTAAGGAAATTATTGAATTAATCATGTTCTTGATATACATCGGTCACATGCTATTGATGCTAACAACAATTTAAACTGGCTATTTTTATAACCGAGGACACAAGACAAACTAAGCTGTTATTCTTGTCTGAAATATATCTTTTCCTTACTTGGCAACTTTCTATTCAAATAACGATCTTTATATTATTCTACATAACATTTTAATTTTTAGTTCATCTTATTAAGTGTACTGACAATTTTTAAACTGATGTTTACAGTTTTGTTTTTTCATTTCCATTTGCGGTTTGGATGAAACAAAAATTCGAACGCATTTCTAAATAAAACTTATGAAGCGCTGTCCAACTGAGGAACGTCGACTAGGTCCAAATTGTGCAATTTTGTATACCATGAATTGTTTATGTCAAATACATAGACAATTTGTACTTTTCTTGCGACATATGTAGTAAGATTCCTATTACGTACGGTAAAAAAATCACACAGCTTGGTAAAAAAATCGTACAGTTTTCTAGCAACCGCCTAGCAACGGTCAATACAAACAGTATTTTATTGACCGTTGCTAGGCCGTTGCTAGGAAAACTGTTCCATTTTTTTTACCAAGCTGTGTGATTTTTTTACCGTACGTAATAGGAATGTTACACTGATCGCAGACGGTGTGTTTTTAAGTATTTACAGTAGTGGTCCTAGGTAATAGTATATTACGTAATAAGTGTTGTAAAAAGCATTTTACGCACAAATGGAAAAGTTACGCACGACGCCGCGTAGCGGCGAGTGCGTAATTCTATGAGTGCGTAATTGCATTACACCACGTATTACGTACTATACTTTACCTACGACCACTACTTTAAATACTTAAAAACACACCGTCCGCGATTAATGCAAGATTCCTATTATGTCATACGATAAAAAAATCGCACAGCTTGGCAAAAAAAATGGTACAGTTTTCCTAGCAACCGCGAAGCAACGGTCAATACAAACAGTATTGTATTGACTGTTGCTAGGCGGTTGCTAGGAAAACTGTGCGATTTTTTTACCGTACGTAAAAGGAATCTTACATTGATCGCAGACGGTGGGTTTTTAAGTATTTACAGTAGTGGTCGTAGGTAAAAAATATTACAACTGATTTGAAATAACTGCACTATTTCTATAAATATTTCACCAACGTCTAATGCAATAGTCTTGGTGGTAGTGTCAAAAATTACCCATGATGCCAATTAGGTAAAGGCATTTGAGAGAAACGGTCTTGGTTCAATTTGTGCACTGGTCTAATTTAGGAAGTTTTTTCGATTAGACAAAAGTTTGGTCATTTCTTATTTGAATTAACAGCACTAAGACTTTGTCGCCTCGAGCGGCAAAAGTTTCGCCCATGTCCCTGGAGCCGACCCTCTGCGATGTTTAACTAAATTGAATACTCTAATCCTTGCAAGTAGGAACACGCTCTACAAATTGATCCTAGTTGCTTAAGCGGCACTAACTGAATAAGCTCATTATGTCTGCTGGCGCGGCAGTTTTTTTGTATTATTATTGTAAATTTTATAAGCACTACATCCTGTAAAATACTTTTAAGAATAATGTTTTAGTTCTTTTGGAACTACCAAACTGAATCAAACTAATTTTAACAAACTTTCCTAAAGTTTCATTAAATTAAGTTTTGTATACTTAATTTTGATATCTTCTGAAGAACAAATGCGTAAGGTAGAAAATCATTTCCTAAAAATGAAAAGTATTATCCCCAACTCATACAGGGTGAGACAAGCTAGAGACTTTTTTGTTCGTGGTAGAGTTATTTGAGTTTTGTAACGAGGTTTTTTATTTGTGTTTTCCAGTTGTAACCCAAACTTATAAATATTTTTTAAATAGAACATCTTAATCCAATTTCGAAATTTTGTTTAAAATTACCTTTCAAAATGAACAACTAACTGGTTTTTAAACCGTGGTGCACTTACTTTCATTGACTTTACAAAAATTATTGTATGATATTTGAAAGAAGGATTTTAAAAATTGAAAAATATATACCAAGGTCAAAAATTCCTAAAGAAGTGTCCTGTAAGTCTGTTACTGGCGGCGGCGAATAGAAACACATGCCATGGCATAATACTTCGAAAAACTAATAACAGGATCGTGAAAGCCTTAAAACCATTAAATACAAGGTGTTCCATTAAAAACATAATAAGCTTGTGTTATGCTTAAAAACTGGGACTAAACTGGTTGTATAACGAGGAAAAAATATTACGAAAAACTACCAAATCTGAAAAATGTCCTGTACGAAAACGTTCTTTAAGTTTTCTTCAAAACCTTAATTTTATATTGTTTTGGTAAATTCAAGAAGTTCCTTCAAACGTTGGGAAAAAAGGTGATGTTCGGGAATTTTCAAGGAAAAATCGGCTTTATTGGCTTTATTGTACATGGCAGTATTGTGAATTTTTTCAAACTATTTGGATTCAAAATAACGGCTGTAGGTGATGGCGAGCAACGACATCATTTATTCAGAGGGCTTTATAGCCGGAAAGGATTCTTATTAATAAATGATCTGAGAACAATTTTCTGATATTGCACACTAAAAACTGGGGAACATCGTAGGGAAATTAAAAATATTAATAATTATTGATTTAGTGAATATTAAAAAAAGTATCGTTTGCATTAAATTGTTAATAACAATGAAAATTGTTAATCAATAAAAAAACCCTATGGTGTTCCCTAAATTATGTTATTGTGAACCTCTGTACAAAATTTTAAGACGATTCATTTAAAACTATGAGTGATGTTTCAGCTTAAGAAATTTGTTATACAGGATGTTAGTAAATAAATGCGACAAATTTCAGGGGGTGATTCTACATGAGAAAATAATGTCAGTTTGCTTATAAACGTCTGTCCGCAAATGATTCGTTTTCCGAGATACGGGGTGTCAAAGTTTTTCTTAAAAACTGACGATTTAATTTATTGCTCTGAAACCGGTCGAGATGTGCAAATGAAATTTGGTGGGTTTTAAGAGGTAGTTATTGCGCATATTTTGACATGCAATTAAGAATTTTATGTTTATCATTGGCGCGCGTACGGGTAATAATCTCAATTTTTTTAATGAAAAAAATGGTACGCCACTGAGATATTACAAATTAAAAATCATTTTTGAATTTCTCGTTCAATTTGTGACAAAAAATCTCTCTTGCCTTTTTTTCGTATGGGGCGCCGTTTTGATGCAAAAAATAAAACATATTAACGCGTATTTTTTATTTCTTTTTAAACCGATAAATACCACTAATGCTAATAACAATACTAATAATAGCACTTCAAGCTTTCAAAGAAGTCAATTGCTGGTCTTATTCCTAGCTATGTTCGACTATTCTGGTCAAAAGTCAAAACGAGATTTAGTTGTGATAGGATATTAATTAATATATCTGGGCATTTTAAGGATAGCTTTTTCAAGTGGATTTTTTAAAAATTCTATCCAGTTCTATAGATTTTTATTATTAATCCCTGTTTTGCGTTACTTTAAGGGCAATTTAAAAAAGTGAATTGTAAAAATAATTTTTTTTGGTTATTTTACGTCGGCCTATTTTTGCTACTATGGCTAAACACCGACGCCAGGAGACGAGCAACCCCACTTTATCTTTTACTTGCTTAAACAAGGAATTAACGGTTTTATATCCTTTACGAGGAGGTACAGCTTTTGTGAATACACCGGCATACAGGAGACTAGAAGGCGGATGAGCATCGCGGCCCTCCCTGGATGGTTACCCATCCAAGAACTAACCGTGTTCAGCGATGCTTGACTTTAAAACTATTCTATAGTATACGAAATTTGTTCATTAATGTATCGTAAATAAACGTGATCTTTGTTTAAAGTGATCAGGAACAAAAAAGTAGTAATTTCTTTAAGGGTTTGCAAAATTAGATTTCAATACGACAGGTACTTATGTGTCTTTCCATGCAGTGTTCTATTATTGTTTAGCTTTAGACAATAATCATTTGCTAGCTTGTTGTGGATATGTTTCTTTAACATACCTAGATATTTTGAAAAGTTTGAACATGTTGATTTCCTAGCAGGTAATTTATCGAATGTTAGCTTTATAAAAATATTTTTGTCTGATTTCGATTTAATTAGCATAAAAATTACTCTCTTTTCCTGAGGATATATTATTTGCTTAAGTAGTTTTAATATGAAGACATTCCATTGATCTTCATAGGATTTTTAAACCTCAAGGACATGTTTTGAGAATAATGACATTGAAATTGATATTGAAATGAACATATTCAACGATTTACTTAAGTCATTAATTTGTTATTCTAGAATCTACTATATAAATATTGCTAGATATTTTTTTTACAATGAAATCCATAATCGCTATAGACAAAATGACAAACTCTGTTTGATCACACAGATCAAAATTTTACCTGACAATATTTTTCTTTTCTTTTGAAGCTAAAGAAAAATTTGCCGCATTTTACTTTTTTGATGTATTTCTTAGTTATTGTATTGTAAAAATAATTTCGTCTCATCTTATTATTAACTATTATATCATCAATAAAACTTAATAACTTGATAATTTGAAAATACAGCGACTTAAAAGATATAATTTAAAAAATGTACACATTTTGTCTCAAACACATTAAACTTTATTGAAAAATTTTATATGGTGGTATAAGATTTGAAATAAGAAAATTTGGTCGTTTTTCTGAATTTATGTATATTAATTACCATACAGAATTCAATTTAAGAGAAAAATACCCCCAAAACCCTTACAATATTATATACATATTTATTGGAAAAATTAGTTTTAACGAAAAATACTTTAAATTGGATTGAATTAAATAATTACTTATTAAGTAACACCATTTTCCGTGTATCTTGACATATCACAAAATTACAGATTTTGCAGAAAATGATCACATACTAGCATATCTTTTTAGAAGCTTTCGTCCATGAATTTGTAGAGTATTTAATGGGAGAATTAACTTTGATTGATTTATTGCTCTATTAACTATTCTATTTTCTTCACAAACATCTTTCTGTGATTTCAAATATATCCATTTGAATAAAAAAAAATGTATCTTTGAAGAAAATCACGCGAGTATCTACTACAAAATTATGTAGTCTTTATACCTCTAGAAAAGCGTGTCAATTTTGAAGTCCTTGAATAAACTAAAGATTGTGGCCGGCACTACTTACAGTCATAAATCTGCAGCAGAAGCTGTTAGACTGACTGCAACAAATCATAAATATTCTTCTTCAGTAGTGACCTAGAAGGCACACAATCTAATTTTACTCGAGTAACCAGAGAGTATGTCGCGAAACGCAAATCAGATATCTGAGCTTAAAATCGGGTGACTCATTTCCTGGCAGACGGCAGACGTTCGATGAATTATGAAGCATGTGACTCGGTTGCGGAATTGAGATGTATCTGTTTTGGTGTTGAGGCAGCTCCGGCAGCATGCTCCGTTTGTATGTAATGTTGGAGTTTGCCGGTGGCTTCAGTGTTTGTCAATATTGTATTTCTTGGTTACGTTGGAATGTTTAGTTAAAATTGTAGAAAAGTGTCGAATTTTGATTAAAATGTTAATGTCTCTTGACAGTGACCGATATTAATTTATTTTCTTGAAAATGTCAGTAAATTTAATGGAATAGAACTTTTACTTTTCTGGGGGTGGGTTAATAGTAAAAAAAAAAAACTAGTTATAATAGAAATAATGGAATAGTAGGTTTGAATACTGAAAATAAATTATTTCAAATAACAGGTGGATCATGGGAGCGGGAAGTTATTATTTAATTACTATGCCTAGGTTGCCTCGGATTTGTTTGACAAATTATCTGTCATTTTATGCCATTTAGTAATCATGGAACAGTGGTCCGGCAAACAACGTTCTTTTGTGATTAAATCTTACTACAAAAATAATGATTCGCAGCACAGCGGCAATTTCGAATTAATTTCAACATTGTGGGAGAGTTCCATCTGCCCATGCCATAAAGAAGTGGGTTCGAAAATTTGAAGATACTGGATCAGCTGAAAATGTCAAACATAAGGGACCAAACAGAAGTGTCAGAAGTCTTGAAAATATTGATCGCGTTAGAGCATCTGCAGAGCGCAGTCCAAAACGTTCAAGTCGAAAACACAGCCAGGCCTTGGGCTTATCTAGGACTACTTTTCTTAGAATTTTACACGAGGATCTCAATTTTCATTCTTACAAAATCCAGATTGTCCAAGCATTGAAACCAAGAGATCTTCCTGTTCGCCTTTTGCTGAAACGATGCTTCAGCATGACACAATTTATGGATGTCCGATGAAGAACATTTCCATTTATCTGGCTATACCAATAAACAAAACAGCCGTTATTAGGCTTTGGAAAATCCACAAGAACTTCATCAACAGCCGTTACACAGCCCCAAGGTAACAGTATGGTGCGCAATATCTTCAATGGGAATCATAGATCCCTATTTTTTTGAGGATCACAAAGAAAATGCTTTAACAGTCAATGCTGCATGCTATATTGACATGATTAACCAGTTCCTTACACAGAAACTGAACATGTTTCCACAGAATAATAGCTGGTTCCAATAAGATGGCGCTACTTCACATACCGCAAGAACATCAATGGATTCCGTGCGAAGATTGTTTCCAGGTCGTGTTATCTCCAGACACGGAGACATTGAGTGGCCCCCAAGATCGCCAGATCTTACGGCATGCGACTACTTTTTGTGGGGCTATTTAAAAAGCAAGGTGTTCATTAACAAACTACGAGATATTCGGGAGCTGAAAATGCAAATTCGGGAAGAAATTGCTAATAATCCGTCGTGTTATGCAGAAATTCAACGTTCGGCTTTAAGAGTGTATGGAGAGCAGGGGAGGCCATTTAGCAGGTATAATTTTTCAGAAATAAAAATGGCACACAATTATCTTGTTATTGCCTACTTTGTTTTAATTAAATACAGTTACTTTCGGAAATACGTAGTTTTAAAAACTTCCCGCTCCCATGGTCCACCTTGTATATGACAAGCAAACTTATCCGTATAACGCTTCTATTCTACACACAGGTTTACAAACATATCCTTTAACTTGACTCAAATACAAATTATACAGAATGTTCCTTAATGATATGCGATTATTTAAGGAAAATTAATGATATTTTGCTTTATAGATTATGGTCCAAAAATGTTTCGTTATGTTAAAAGTTTAGGAAAAAGAAAGAAATTAATTAATATTTCCGAAACCGCTTGAGATATTTCTATGAGATTTAGCATGTAGTGATTGTAGTTTCAATACAAACATAATTTTTAGCTCTAACAGTGGCGTGCGTACGAGCTCTGACTTTGGTATTTTTAAAGAAAAAATGGTACGCCAATGGTTTTTCCCAAATAAAATTATTTTTGCAATCCCTTTCAATTCGAAAGATAAGAGCTGTCTTGAGTTTTTGTCTGCGATGCGCCAATTTTGAGTAAAAAATTAAAACCTGTTGTATTGTCCGTAATTAATGTAATTATAAACGAATACAATTTTGCAATAAACCTAGTTGGCTAGGAATATTTCACTTGCATTTCCATATAAGAGAAAGAAATTATTGCAGCATGAGCATTGAAAAAACATGCGCCTTTATTAACTATCACTACGTACTAAATATAACTGAAATATCTATGGCGGTTTCGAAAATATTAATTAATTTCCTTCATTTCCTAAAACTTTAACAGCCCGTATTTTCACAACGGAACATTTTTGAACTATAGTTTATAAAGCAAAATGTCATTAATTTTCCATGTAGAATCACACCCTTAAATATTCGCATATCATTAACCTACACTCTGTACATTGGTAAATTAATAAAAAGAACAGAAAATAATATAATTATTCATTTTTGTCAACCTAGGTTGATAATATAAGGTACGGTACTTCCGTAAATAGGCCCAAATGACCAAAATGTTAGTAAGAACATTTTGTTAATTTTCTATGCTTGTAAAGAGGAAACTCCTTCATAATGTGAACTAAAATATTGGTGAAGACAATTTCGGTGTGACTGTGAATCCATTGAAGACGACCAAGACCTCTTGATCTTCAGACGCAACCAATGAAATGTTTGCAGTAAAGTATAGAAATAATATATTTGGACAATTTTACATGATACATTAGGCAGGAAAGTTTCAGCAATATAATAATACCAAAACTGTTTAGATTGAAATCTTTGACTGCAAACCCATTTTTCCATAAAGTAGAGACTTTGACAATGAGATAAAGAAAAAAAATTGAATTCGTTTAACGGATCTGTACACAATATCCAGCTGGGAAGATCATGGCTACTGTATTTTGGATTAAACAGAAATTATTCTTGTTGACAACAATTACATATGGTAATACCTTAACAAAATTATATAGGTACAGTTATTGACAAAAAAACATTCTGGTTTCCTTTACAAAAATATTCCCCTTATTCACAAGTAGAAAACAATTTTCTATTGAACGGTGATACTGATACCTATTTTAAAGCCAACAGGATTTATATTTTTGTATATTTATTGTTATGTTTTATTAAATTTGAAAACTGAATCGATTCTTTTCTCGGCAATCGAAACATAAAATTGTCGAATAAACACAAATTTTGAGATTGAATATATTTGAAATAGACACAAACAGGGTGTGGATGACTGTAATGAATTTAAATGAAGGATATTTATCAATAGTATAAGTTAAAATGATAATTAATAAATTTTCACGATAAAACGTCTCGACTGTCAAAATTGTGACAAAAATTGAATTTGCATATTCATAAAATTATTTAAATGCACTCATGTAGCACAATTATGTTATAAAGAACAGTCAAGAACCATATTACAATATTAAATGTCAATTAAAAGTTCTAGCATGAGCACATTTAAAAATATAGTGGAATTTTGACAAGTCATCTACGGATGATGAAGGTTTTTCACATATAATGATGATTCATGCAATAAAACTGGTATATAAACAAAGCATAGTATACCTGTGACCAGAATGTATGTGTGGAATTAAACCTATGCATCTGTGAAAACTTTTATGTATCATTTAAATGTCGACATTTGTTGTTCCGTTAAAATTTGTAAATTTTTAATTGTCTAAGTGTAGTAGGACTGCAAAATCATATGTGCAGAATGTAAAAGTCCCTCATAACTTCAGAAACTGTGTTTAAACTCCAACCGAGGTTCAAATTGTTGTGTAGACTTTATTAATACTTGATGGACCGGAGAACTTTGAAATTTTCTTTCGTTTACATCTGAAACTGTATAAAAGGTGTTAAAAAGGTTGTACTAAAAACATTGAAAGGATAGACATGCTGAGAATTAAGCCATTTATCAAAATTTAGTTGAAATTTGTAAATATAAGTAAAATTTTGGCATGACTTTTAAGTTAACCTAGAAAAGTGCAATTGGTGTCAAAAGATGCAAAAAAATTCAATGCAAAAATGCAAAGCAATACAAAGCAATGCAATGCAATGCAAAAAAATTCAATCAAAACTACTATCGCCGCAAAAAATAACCCATACTTCAAATGTGTAGGTTGAACAAAAAATCGTAGAATTAAATATAGGCAGACAGCTAGAATTGTTAATTTACATTCGAAATATGAAAATAAATTTATCGTCTTTAATATAAACAATTAAAGATTGAGAAACTATAATTTTCGGCTAAAATAACGAATATTAAATAATTTGAATTTCACCCCAGCGACCCCAAAAATAGGTAATAACCATGGTTGCCTCCACCATATGGGATTTTTCTAGGTTTGACCTTGAAATGACCTTCAATCTGACCTGACAAGGTCAAACGGAACTCGGATTCCGACTCAGCGACCTTGAAGACATAAGGCTACAGTGGTCTTGTCCGATGCACTGAATTTTTTTTTGTGGAGTTGTGTAATTATTGTATTAATATGCTGAATTCTTTCTAACATGCTAATTTCCGTGCAAATTAAGATACAGAGTTGAGACAAAGTTGTTGTTAGAAAGATTCAATGAGTGTAGTCAAATTTCAGCACTGGACGGATTTAGATGCTTTTTTCACGATTAGGTAGGTATGTAGGATATTTATTCGTCGGTCGGTGTGCACATTTCTTCTCGCATTTCTCGCACTTCGCCAGTTCTTTTAATCTTTTAGATGATCGCCTTTAATAAGGAGTGTCCACGAAATTTAGGCAATCGAATTTTAATGACGTAAGTTGGAAATATTGAAACTATATTTTTTATATTACTAAATTATTTTATCACTATTATTAATTGTTTACGACACAATACGGAAACTTTTAAGGTCAAGAACGTAAGATAAATAATAAAATTTTTTGACACGTGAATCACAAAACATTTTTTATTCTCCTTAGTTTACGATAAAATATTTAAAATAATCTTGAAATGTTGTAAGAAATAATAACAAAATCCCTTGGTCAATTATTTTTTCCATCTGGCAAGGCTCAAAGGCAACTCGATTCCTTATACATAAACCTGTATGAGCAGGACATTTCGCGAACTTTTTCCTTATACATACACGTGTGTGCGCTGGATATTTCAGGGGTTAAACGAATCATCAAATGGGTATGACCACCCAAGGGGTTTTCTAAAAGCCGACGCTTCCAGTGCAGCTAACATTCATCAGCTCTTCCATGTACATTAATTCATTATAAAGCAGGTTACACATCTGAGCACGAACGGGTACGAGACAAGGTAAAAACTTTATGAACGTATAAATGAGGGTGTTATTTGAGACGTTGCTTTAGAATGTCATAGATCTGGAATCGAGTATCGTGAAATAATTAAATGCTAAAGGAAATTCTTCTCTTTCTTCATCCAACTTACTCAAAAATGAATTTTATCTAAAACTAGATGTATTTTAGTAGATTCTGCTCGTCCACCAGCGTCTTCTTTCCTTTACCAATTAATTAATTTCAGTGATAAATAAAAGTAGGAAGTAATGATTGCACAGCTGTCTCGTTAGTAGCTTGAAATTACTTTATTTGTAATGAAAAAATGTACAAATGAAGCATACGTTCTACCCGTTTTTGCCCGTTTTTTGTTCGTATGTGTACGTGTCGCAACAGAATCGAGAAAACCTTTCCGTATGAAGCAAACACCTTTAAAGTTTCCACTTCTAACGGATAGCATCTGAATGGCTTTGGATCGGCGATTACTCGACCATGTAGTTTGTTCTTGTTCGGGCTCAAAAGAGCATTTGCCTTAACTGAAAAATCTACAAACGAAGCATTCGTTCTACCTCTGCCTATACGTGTGTGTATCTGGCTTTACTCTTATTAATACACGCGCTACATGTACACCTACCTTACACAAAAATAAAAATAAACGGTTCTACTGAAACATTCGTTCACCACATAGCGCCATAAGATAAAAAAGGGTTTTGGGCCGTGCACCACACCAGTGTTTTCTATAGTATTTTGACCCGCTGAATACAAATCTAAGTTAGACTTCCCAAATCAGTTCTTGTTTGGACTTTAACATCAAGACACTCTTATGGAAAGCAGTTTCAAAGTGAGCAGTTGTCAGTGATCGGAAAAACATACGAATTCATGATCTCATTGCACCATAACCTCGTAGCTTCATAATCTCGAAACACCATGATCCCGTAGCTCTATAACCGGGAATATGCGAGAGTGTAGAAGTGTTGAAACCTAGAAACTATGTGACATGAGTTGGCAAGCTTCCCTAATCCAATAACCTCGTAATTCCTTAACCCGAAATGAACGAGAATGTATAAACATGAATCTTCGTGGGGACATGAATTTCATACTTCCGAAACTATATGACTGTGAGATTACAGGCTTTTACATTTCCTTAATTTAATAACTCCATAAACCCCTGGGTATGCGAGGATGTAGCCGTGGAATGACCGTAGGTTTCTGCTGCTTCATGTAGCAACAAGGCTCCAGGTTGATCACCTTGTTGCGGTAGGTTGATTGTTTGTCGTCTGGTGTGGCCCCACGTTGAGCACCAGGACGCGGATTTAGCTCACTTCCGCTAGCTCCCGGTTGAGGAGACCTGATAGACACTACTCTAAGTTTTATTAAGGTATCGTAGACCTACATGATGGGGCTGGAGGGATCGTAGTGTCCAGGGTCCTTTTTCAACAGACACCTATTCGGTGGTTAAAGGGTCCCCTGGCATCTCATTTTGTTCCCTCTTGACATAGGGCCTTGTGGCCATCAACAAGGGAAACTAAGATTTCCGATCCTCCGCTGTCGTGAGTTCAAGGTACTCAGGTGGAGAGCCCACCTACACCTACACAAGTTCTGGAGCATTAACACTGATTTTTTTTCCAACTTAGGACACTTTAGAAAAAATGTTCTTGGTTCGGGTTATTTCACTCTCCCTATATAGTACTTTTGTGGGTCCGATACCCTAGTATCTGAAAATCACTGTCTCTTATTCATTAATGTTTACTCCGTAGAGTGCCTGTACAAAGTTTGTAAGAAGCATTATTTTCAGCGTATAGTTGAGAGCGTTTGAGCTCGAGTTTAAAAGAAATGCGGTTTCGGATAAGAAGATTCCATTTTTGTGAGATCTGATCTAATCTAATTCTGATCTGATCTAATTGAACCATACACAAAATTAACATTGCACTCTTTTCTAGAATTATTCAATTTTTGCATCAACAGTAATTATTTTAATTTTAATAACGAATTTTATTCACAAACTTACGGTCTCGGAATGGGAAATTGTTTATCACCTGTATGCGCGGATATTGTGATGCAGGAGGTACAGGAGAAATGTCTTGAAAAACTAGATTTTACCCCTTTGTTTTTTAAAAGGTATGTAGATGACATTATTATTACGTCTGTACACAAAAATAATGTGTCCACTTTATTAGAAACATTCAATGGGTTCCATGAGAGATTAATTTTTACAATAGAATTGGAAGAAAAAAATAGGATATCATTTTTGGATGTATTACTGATAAAAGAAGATAATAAAATAAAAACAAATTGGTATCAGAAAACTACATACTCTGAACGACTTTTAAATTATTACTCGGCACATCCGCTATCAATGAAAATTAATATAATAAATAATTTGAAACATAGAGCTCTTAGTTTATCTCACGAGGATTATCACAAACAGAACATCAATTACATAAGGGAAATACTTATAAAAAATAATTACCCTCATAGCTTAATTAATAAAATAATAAATAATCGTAATGTAAAAACAAATAATGAATGTGCCAGGGACACCTTAAACAAATTTTACAAAATCCCTTATGTAAAAGGTCTCACAGAAAAGTCGGCAAATGTTTTTAGAAATGAAGAAAATATCAAGGTAGTACCCAAAAATGAAAATACTTTAAAAAAATATGTGTATACAAATCTTAAAACAAAAACACCAGCCAAACTTCAATCAAATGTTGTTTATAAGATAACTTGCAAAGATTGTGATAGGGTTTATATAGGTCAAACTGGTAGATATTTAGGAACTCGTATTCAGGAACATAAGAGAGATTGTATGAATATATCAAATCCAATAAAGCCAAAAAAGTAACAATACTGCACTTGCCGAACACTGTTATAGTAATTTACATCGTTTTGATTATGATTCAACGAAGATTATTGGCAAACAAAATAATATCAAAAAACGGTTATTAGATGAAATGATATGCATAAAAAAAGAAAAATACTCGGTAAATAAAAGATCGGATATTGAAACCCTCAGTAGATCATATTTTAACCTTATAAAGGAGATAAAAAGGTAATGTTTGTAAACTTTTTGTTTGGTTTTTGTTCACCCTTGGTCTCGTTCGACAAAATAACTCTAATTTGATTTATATTTTAATACATGATCTTGATGTATGTGTACGCTATTCTATACCAATGTCTATACTGTCCAAGATTGTTATATGACATACTATGTATAACGAGACTAGGAAAACACAGTGAAGCACTTAAATCTGTAATGTGAGTAACATATAAACAATATACGTAGATTTAATTTTAATTTAAATTTTTCTTTTTCGCATGTTATGTACAGGTTGTTGTTTGTTGCGTTTCTTGTTCATTCACCATATTTTGTTATTTTATTATTTATTATATAAAAACATTTTGTTTATGTAATTTTAATACTTTTGTTTTTAAATTTGTGACATATAAAAATTGTTAGTGTGTCTGTTTTTGTAATTTTTTTTTTCATGTTTATATAGATATTACTGTATTCATTTTAATGTAATGTTTTAGACACACTTTTTAAATATTTTAACGTTAAGTTTGTTATTTATAAATTGTGATGTAATTTTGAAATTATTAAATTTTATAGTGTCCTGAGGATGTCACGACAAGTGACGAAACGTCGACAATTGAGAAAATTTGGTGTTTTTCTTGAAATTTGGCCTCTAATTTTCCCACTATTGACAACAAACTGAATAAAAATAAGGCTACCGATATCATTCGTATTTTCCAATTGTTCGAATTCTTTTCTATAGGTTGCAGAGCTGCTACGAATATGGAGGAGAGGTCTGTCGAGGATACATTCGTGTTATGAATGTTGCTTTTGAGCGTATTGGTGGAAGTATTCGAAACATAGGCACACATTTGTAATACAAATTTGTATGGCCAGATTATGTGTCTACAGGAGTTTGAACGTCACGAATGAAAGGAGTACGGTGTTACAACAGGATTACGGAGTCGATTCCTCAGACTTTCGTGGTTATACATACATTCTTGCACATCTAGGATGACGTAGTTATCGTGGTATCCATGTTCCCACAAAGTTTCATGGTTCTAGTATCCACATCCTGGTTTATGGGGTTAAGGGGTTATGAAGGTAAGGCGTTATGGGGTTATAGAGTTATGGGGCAATGAGATCGTGAATTCGAATGTTTTGCCAATAACGGATAAAATTAAAAAAATAATCCACTGTTCTAAAGTTGCAGCAAGAAAGGTGACAGAATTACGGCATATAGCCAAAGGTTAGGGAGAGAAATAATTTTTTTCCTCAATATTTTTTGCAACATTTTTTATCTTTTCCTTTTATTGGATTATTTTCGATAGACATTTTTCAAATAAAAACTAGATCATGAGAGAAATCGATAAAAAAACAGATTGGTGTTTACTTCCTAGGGTCTCTGTTCAATTAAGCCGCCACCAACCGTCGGTTCTTGAATTCTGTTAGTGTTTCATTAGAATTTTAGGCGGTCGGTAATGGATCCTATTAATCACAAAGTATCTACATCGGGTATTCCCGTTTGAACCGAAAGTTATAATTAGTTGTACAAGTTGGAGATAATATTGTTTTAAACTAATGTAAGCAGGATAATCGCAACCGCTTTACCGAAGAAAGGAAACGCAAAAAGAGGAACAGGAAAATAACTATTTAAGTGGCGCTAAAACAAACTCGGCGGAGATGCGAGCTACTTTAAAATTAATATAAATATTGAACGCCCCTTTTCATCAGACAAATTCTCCCTTTTAACAATTTTGTTTTATAAGATTTAATTACGACACGGCGCATTATCCACGCGAGAGCAGCCGTTTTTTGCCTTTATAATAATTACACGCCAGAAATGAGAGATATAAAACGGATTACATGCTGCCTGACGTAGCGTGGGTAGACAGTGCAAAGTGTTCATTTAGAAGTTGTATCAATTTTGTAATCTTGGATTGCCATTTTGCAATATTATTCAGGTTATGGCTCTCCGATTGTATTGCAAATGACCGTCAGTTTATTTCTTTTTACATCATTAAATTTTTGGTGAATAACTTTTGTTTCTTCTTTTGAATAAACTTTCTAAAGATGATTTCTACAAGATTATAAATTATTAGGAATGTACGAGGGTGGTCTGAAAAGTTTCCGACCTAACAAAGATACAAGACATTTTTTCAGAATTTTTTTTTTATTTTTCAACATAGTCTCCTTGTAACTCTACACCCTTCTCCCAGAGATGCTCCTATCTCTGTAACCCGTCCAAATAGTACTCGGCGTTTTTCTCTGCAAAATAATTGTTCACGAAGGTGATTGCCTCTTCATTTGACGAAAATCTCTGTCCTCCGAGCGCAATTTTTAGATGAGGGAACAAAAAGAAGTCGCTTGGGGCTAGATCTGGTGAGTAAGGCGGATGGTTAAGCAGTTCAAACCGTAATTCATGGATTTTCGCCATGGCAACCGCTGAGGTGTAAGACGGTGCGTTGTCTTGGTGAAAGAGGATTTTCTTTTTCTGCAAATGTGGTCGTTTTTCCGCAAGTTCTGCCTTCAGCTTGTCAAGTAATGATGCGTAGTATGCTCCTGTAATGGTATTTCCTTTTTGAAGATAATAATCGATTAAAATAACTCCATGACTATCCCAAAAAACAGTCGCCAACACTTTCCCAGCCGAAAAACAGTTTTTGCTTTTTTTGGGGCCGGTTCCCTCTTTGCAGTCCACTGTTTGGACTGTATTTTTATTTCGGGCGTATAATGGTGTATCCAAGTTTCATCTACAGTAATTAATTGGCGCCAAAACTCGGATTTATTGCTCCTAAACTGCGCCAACAGAGCGTTGGAAATGTTCATTCGAACACGTTTTTGGTCTAACGTGAGCAAACGCGGCATCCAACGCGCGGACAGCTTTCTCATGTTTAAATGTTGATTTAATATGTGACAAACACGTTCTCTTGACATGTTCATAACCTCTGCTATCTCTCTCACTTTAATTCAGCGGTCGTCTAGCACCATTTGGTGAACTTTGGCGATGTTTTCGTCGGTAATTGCAGTTTTTGGACGTCCCGAACGTTCATCGTCTCCCAAACTCTTACAGCCACGTTTAAATTCAGCTGCCCAAAATTTCACTGTGGTAAATGATGGTGCAGAGTCCCCATACACAGAATCCAACTCATCTTTGATTTGCGTAAGCGTATTGCCTTTCAAAAACAAATATTTAATGACAGCTCGATACTCGATTTTGTCCATTTTCATAAAAACGCTCACATCAACTCACTCAAACGACTGTTACATAACAACTGCGCGTCCAAAATGGCTGAAACTTTGGTGAGTAACTGTCAACAGATGAACAACGAAATTCACTAGCTTTTATTTACCAGTGCTGCCATATACATGTTGAGGTCGGAAACTTTTCAGACCACCCTCGTATTGTAAAGCAAGAAGAATGCGTAGAATGTGTATAATGCATAACAAAATTTCTGTTTTTGGCTTTTTCCATTTGCCTTATATTTTGAATTCATCTTTTTTATCTCAGAATGGATTCTGATTTAACAATATGTGTTTTGTTGGGTTACGTTCTGCCAGCCAATAGGTAATAAAATAATGATCAGTATGAATAAATAGGTATTTGCTACAGATATTAGGCTAAATAGTAACAGTTGACAACAAGCAGTATGACTTCACTAAACTTAAATTAGCCAGCATTACTCGAACAATTGTGTGTATTATTTAAAAATATAATTTTTGTTATTTGTAGGCAATTTTTAATAAGGTGAACAATGAACAATCAACTTCTTTATAAAGACTTATCTTCCTCTAAAAATAAATCTCTAAGTTCATTCATTCATAAATAAATAAATTCATTATATTTTTGTTAATTAGGTCAGTGATAAAGTGATTTTTTTGAATTCAGTTAAAAAAAGTCTGCCTTAATGTCTTCCTCTAGATATCAATTTTGAAAATTTTTATTTCTGTTTCCAGCCATAATAAAGCTTAGTCTTGTAAGATCGGATGGTGTTATCATAGATCTATGAGAATCATCTTACATGGATTGCAACTTTTCTTAAATATTCAATTCCTTCTTGAAAAAAAAAATGTTATTAGCATTATTAAGAGTATAGATAATTAACACAGCAGATTAACAAAACTTTTCTAGGTATCACCTGTGTTCGGAAGTGAATGGGCCATATTCCATGAGTAGTAAGCGACCTCTTTGTTTTGATAAAAATAAGTTCATATTCATATTCAGCTAATCCAAATTTGAAATATAATTAATTTTACTCCTAAATAACACCGAAAAAATGTAAGGGGCGATTCTATGATGAAAATTAAGGGGTCTTTGGTATACAAATTTTTGAAAAAACTCTCCTCGGAAAAGTTACGCCCATCCAAAAGTAAAATAGCTCGTGTCGTAAATGTAAGACATTCGCTAATTTTTAGAATTTTAAAAGAACAACACTTATATCCCTATGATCTTCAATGGGTGCAGTCGTTACTGATTTGAAATTTTTTACTACGTGTGGTTTTTTGTCAATGGCTTGTTAATATGATCGGCCAAGAGCAACAGTTCTTAACAAATATTTTATTTACTGTCGAGGCGAATTTCTCAAGAGACTATTAGAAATTTTCATAACAATCACGTTTGGGACGAGGAAAATCCTCATGACTTTTTTTGAAGGAAATCATCAGTATCAATTTTCGTTAAATGTGTAGCTCGGAATTGTCGACTCATATTCTAATCTCGAAGAATTACCTATTCTTCTTTCTTATTCCCATTCAAATTAGGCAACATTTTTGGTTTATACACGACGGTGCACCAGCCCACTTTAGTATACGTGCAAGATGTCACTTGGATGAGGTGCATGCCAGTCGATGGAAAGATCGAGGAGGATATGTAAATTGGCCCGCTCCCCTTACCTTTGATTTTGAAATCTTGAATCTTCAAATCTTTGAAATCTGATCTATTCAAGGTCGGTTGAAGATATTGATGATTTACGAAACCGCATTGTAGCAGGGTGTGAAACGATAAAAAATTCACCAGGAATATTTGATCGCATACGCAATTCTATGAGAAAAAGGGTAGATGCTTGTATTGAAGCTGAAGGCAATCAATTTTAATATTTTTTTGTAGATTGTATTGTCGATGTTCGATAGATTTTTATTTTTTGTTATTGTTATAACATTACTTTATTCATCATTTTTGTTCATTTTTATTTTTAGTTCCAAACTTTTTAGCCTAGTAGAATCATAGGTCTACTATATGGTTGACTGTTCTTTAATAAAATGTTATTTAATGTGAGCTCTAATGTTTTCCTGATTTTTCCTTAATTCTATGTCAGTCGAGGTATTAGCTGGCGCCACGTACATCTAATGAATAAAACTAATTAATGTTCAGTAATTTCAAAACCATCAATATGAAGAAGATAGGCTGCCATTAATACATTATTTAATTATTTCCTAAAATACACTTGCCTTAAACAGCTCATCTTTTTAAAAAGGCATTGCAATACATTTACTTTTTTCTCGTAAATCCTTAACTTCTGAAAAAACTTGAAGAGATAAAAAAGTTAATAAATGAATGGGGCTTTTTCTTTAAAAGCAAAAAATTTTATCGAAAAAAAATTATAAGAAAAAATGTCATAGGGGTGGATTGTTTCAACCCCTTTACAAAAATACTTCAGGGTTGAAAAGATTTCAAAAATTGTAGTTTTTTTGACAGATATTGTTCACCAAATTTGGTTTCTTTAGCTTAATATACATGGAAGATAAAAAAGAGAAAAAAATTTTTGAAATTTTTGGAGAGGCGTAATTTTTCATGGGAGTTTTTTCAAAAAATTTCATACCAAAGACCCCTATTAAATTTCATCAGAGAATCGCCCCTTACATTCTTTCGGTGTTATTTAGATACATCTTGTATATTTCCAAATTGAGAACATTATAGTTATGGTCGAAGCATAGACATATACGTTATATCTTTGAGTATATAGAGTAAATATACTCAATGGTTATAGTCAATGGTATATGAAGTCAAAGAACCCCGCACAAAATCAATGGAAAATGGGTCCCAGTTGATTTTGCTGAAATGAAGTATGTTATAGTTTTTGACTTTCTGATTAAAAGTTGTCATGGTCCCAAAGTGATCCTATGAATAGTTTCAGAGATAAAGAGGAGGGAAGTATGTGATTTTGACTGTAGGCCTGAGTAAGCTTCACGAAGGTTCAAGTTAGTATTTACAATAAATAAAATATAATAACAGTTAACATTTAACTTGCATGTGAAAATTGAACTCATTTACAAATGTAACGACAATAAACTCGAAAAAAAGTGTAATATAATTATAAAGGAACATCTTTATACAAACATAACAAATAAATATCATTGATATAACATCGACGGCCAAAGTGCCGCAATTACAATGGCAACGTCATTCAATAGGTGTGCTTTATCTAGTTCGTATTTTATCCGTGATGACAAAAACTTCCAGGAAAGAATATTTATGCCACCAGTTAACGTACAGAATGTTATCTCCCCATACGTAGGTAATGTATGTGATTACAATGTAAAAAAAAATACAGAATAAATAAGCATTACCTCCAATAAATATTAATTTTTCAATATAGGAAAGAAGAAAGAATCATAAGACGCATCCAGGCAGAAGCGACAGGGATCAACATAAATGTCGATTCGTTAGACTATGCTTTATGTCACTAATAATACGTCGTAATAATAGGAAACAGTGTCCACACAAAAGAGTCACGTTCTATGAACTTTTTAGCCTCGAGAAATATGTAAATTTAGGTTTGTTGTTCACACAGAATTAGTTAGTTGAGCTTGAGCAGAAAAAACGTAAGTGAAAAATGACCTTTGGATACGCTTTCTTTACTGAAAAGAATTTATGGAGGAGAAACAAAAATTCATTTTTTGGCTACCGGATAATACTTACTTGCTACAAAAAATAAAACATAGCCGTGACATGTTACTGATGATAAACTGATTACACTAAACGAATCATATCGCAGTTCTCATCCTATCGACACCTGTTGCTCTATTCTTTGAAGTTTATTGCTAAGCTAGAGAAACATGCGAGACGGAGAAACATTTGTAAAGTCGACAAAAACAATCAAACACATATATCGATACACGCAACTTTATTTCTGGAAACTAAACGACAATGACAAATATTGCCCCTTGTTGCTTCTGTCAGTAGGCACAATGCTTTTGGCATCGCTGAATCTGAATTTGGCTAGCTAGGAAACTTAGCTATCTACGATCACCTGGAGGTCAGGCAAAGGTAGCTTCAAGGTCAAACTGAAGAAAGACTTGACTTTGACCAGTGAGTGTACAGGTTTTAGGTCTCGCACAATCTGAATCTGGAGATAGTGTAACCCTAAAGGTCGCCTTCAAGTCAGTTCAAGGTCATTTCAAGATCAAACTAAAGAAAAGGCTTGTATTGAATTTCAACCAGTGCGTATATAAGTTTTTTTTGGCGGGGGAACTGAATTCGGATATAGCTTTGCCCTACAAGGTTACATTTAGGTCAAGTTAAGATCATTTCAAGGTCAAAGTAAAGAAAAGGCCTTTCACGAATGTTAACCTGTAAGTATGTATGCTTTTCAGGTCGCTTAATCTGAAATAGGGGTAGCTTAGCCCTATAAGGTCACCTGCGGGGGTTGAACTGAGATTAAATGAAATGACCTTGAATTGATTTCCAGATTTAAGGTAGGTACTACGCTTTGAAAAGCAATGTGTAACTTTTATAATTGAATGCGAGTTTTTAATAATATATTTAAATAATTATTCAGTTTGTAGTACGCATATGTGTACTACAAACTGAATAATTAATATTAAAAACTCATATTCAATTATAAAAAAGTGAAAAGGTTAATAATATTAAAGATCAAGATTCACTCTCGCTGTAGGTCAGCGGTCAGGAGCGGTCCGAAAAGGGGTTTAAATAATGATTTAAAAATATTATTTTCAGCATAAATATGCATTTAAAAATTTTCTATTCTATTCATTTTTCCACATCTTCCCTTAAAATTATGACTGAATAATCCTGTAGGTACATCTATATGTATAATAATAACAATTTTATGAATTGGTCCATCATATATTGAGATTTTCTTGGCAGTATTAAATGAAAGCATACATTAATATTTAGGTATAATAAACATTTTTTTTTGCATACATCTTTTTACCCAGTCTAAGTTTTCTAGGCTTTTAAAAATCATATTCTGCCAACGAAAAAGGAACGCATACTTTGCCATAAATATTCAATTCGGTAGGGCGGATTGTTTTTGAATACGCGTTATATTCCATTTCCAGTTATAAATATTTCATGAGTATTCTGCTCCAAACACAACACATATGTCATAATACGTCCTACTGTAACTACAACTGCGACATATCGATTTATCCGTCTCGACGGGCCGCTGCTAATACGGCCGGCTATTGTGGGCTTTTTGTGGAGACGTAAAGAGCTAATATATCGGGGTGTCGCCCAAGAGAGTGCGTCCGGTCCACTGGATATCGAAACCGACAAAACAAATTGACAGCGACACGAAATATCGGCCAAAAAAGTATTATTAATAGGGACGTATGAATAACCCGACAGTGACAAATTATAATGTAGTCGGTTACTTACACCGGATGTGAGCCGTGTTCCATCTGACGGCCCAGGAATTTCCTCTGGGCGCCATAGGCACGAGCAGCAAAAGTGGAAGGTGACCTTCCTTTCTAAAATACGTAAGAAACTGGAAAATGTTAGTTTTTTAGTTACTTTCTCTCCATGATTGCTTAGACAATTGAAATTAGGTACTTATAGGAACAGGGTAGATAACACAGGTCAACATTTGATCTAAGAATAATCACCGAACCTGACCAGGGTACTTATAGGTTTTTTAGATCGCTGATTCCGAATCCGAGGTTGGCTAAGTTCCATCACGTCAGGTTCAAGGTCATTTGAAGGTCAAATGGCCAAAAATGGTCTAAAAAATATGAAAAAATTCATACGTATTGGGGTAGCCGAGTTCAAAGCCGCTGCTATTTTTACCATTCAAAGGCATCTAAAGGTCGTATCAAGGTCGTTTGGAACTCAAATCGAGAAATAGGTAGGTCTAAAAAATCTGAGAAAATTTATACGTATGTTTTTGGAGTAGCTGAGTTAAAATACGCTGTCAGTTTCACCCCTGAAGGACATCTGAAGGTCATATGAAGGTCACATCAAGGTCATTTGAAGGTTTAATTGAGAAAATCGGTATAAAAAATCTGAAAAAATGTATACGTATGTTTTTGGGCTAGCTAAGTTCAAAACCGCTGTTATTTTCACCATTTAAGTACATCTAAAGGTCGTATTAAGGTCATGTCGAGGTCATTTGTAGGTCAAATCGAGAAAATGGGTCTAAAAAATCTGAAAAAATGTATACGTATGTATACGACTCCTGACCGAATGAGGCGAAAACATAAAGGAGGCTAGCCAGTTAAGGCAATTTTTCGGTCAGTTAGGTAGAAATATAAGCGTGTCCAGCCAATTAAGGCAAGACGAGTGAATGTCCTAGCCAGTTAAGGCATGAACAAGAGTGTGTCCAGCCAGCTAAGGCAAGACGAGTGAATGTTCGGACATTCAGTCGTCTTGACTTAATTGTCTAAATAAATCAGGAAGGGAAAATTTGAAAAATAGAAGATTTACGAATATACATGGCAAATGGTTAAAAGTAATTCTGTCGGTAAAAAAAGTCCGTGTTTTAAACTAAGTATTCTGTAAACTTTGATAATTGTTGGTTGAATATCCTCAATGACGAAGAAAATAATAACAGAATAAATATTTTATGCTATCGCTATATACATTTAGTTGAAAATTTTTAGATTTTAGTTTCGACAGTTTGAGAGACATCGCCTTCTTCTTCAAAAGAAATCCGTTGACACTTGACATGTGTAGTACCCTAACAGCTGGCGTGATTTTTTTTTTCCATCATTTGTACCAAAGTATAAACATTAATATGGCTTAAAGTGAACATATATCTCTACTCCTGCCGTTTTAAACCGGCAGCGTTTGGCCGGAGGCGTCTACTCAAATTTGTTCTTTTTTTCAAAAACTCCTTGATTTGTACCACCTGCTGTCTATGAAATTCAGCTTTAAGAATACAATTTGACCACAAAAGTGAACTGGCAGACAATAAAGTCGGTAACGTTTCTTAATTAAAGCCAATAATATGTTCCGCCTGAACATCGTAGCGGTCTGTGAGTTCAAGCGAGAGAAATTTTGCCGCTTTGAGGAACACTTTGTTTTAATCGGAAGTGTGTTTTTCTTCAACCCGTTTCGATATTATTAAAAAAGTGAANCCGAGGTTGGCCATCACGTCAGGTTCAAGGTCATTTGAAGGTCAAATGGCCAAAAATGGTCTAAAAAATCTGAAAAAATTCATACGTATGTTTTTGGGGTAGCCGAGTTCAAAGCCGCTGCTATTTTTACCATTCAAAGACATCTAAAGGTCGTATCAAGATCATTTGGAGCTCAAATCGAGAAATATGGTCTAAAAAATCTGAGAAAATTTATACATATGTTTTTGGAGTAGCGGAGTTAAAATCCGCTGTCAGTTTCACCCCTGAAGGTCATCTGAAGGTCATACGAAGGTCATATCAAGGTCATTTCGAGGTCTAATCGAGAAAATCGGTCTAAAAATTCTGAAAAAATGTATACGTATGTTTTTGGGCTAGCTCAGTTCAAAGTCGCTGTTATTTTCACCATTTAAGTACATCTAAAGGTCGTATCAAGGTCATGTCGAGGTCATTTGTAGGTCAAATCGAGAAAATCGGTCTAAAAAATCTGAAAAATGTATACGTCTCCTGACCGAATGAGGCAAAAACATAAAGGAGGCTAGCCAGTTAAGGCAATTTTTCGGTCAGTTAGGTAGAAATATAAGCGTGTCCAGCCAATGAAGGCAAGACGAGTGAATGTCCTAGCCAGCATGAACAAGAGTGTGTCCAACCAGCTAAGGCAAGACGATTGAATGTTCCGACATTCAGTCGTCTTGACTTAATTGTCTGGACGCGTTTATGTTCTTGCCTTAACTGGTTGGACACACTTTTTCCTGCCTTAACTGGTCGGGACATTCACTCGTGTACTTAAATGGTGAAAATAACAGCGGCTTTGAACTCAGCTAGCCCAAAAACATACGTATAAATTTTTTCAGATTTTTCATACCGATTTTCTCGATTAGACCTTCAAATGACCTTAATATGACCTTCATATGACCTTCAGATGTCCTTCAGGTGTGAAACTTACAGCGGATTTTTACTCAGCTACTCCAAAAGCATACGTATAAATTCTCTCAGATTTTTTAGAGCATATTTCTCGATTTGACCTCCAAATGACCTTGATACAAGCTTTAGATGTCTTTGAATGGTAAAAATAGCAGCGGCTTTGAACTCAGCTACCCCAAAAACATACGTATGCATTTTTTCAGATTTTTTAGACCATTTTTGGCCATTTGACCTTCAAATGACCTTGAACCTGACGTGATGGAGCTTAGCTAACCTCGGATTCGGAATCAGCGATCCAAAAATCCTACAAGTACCCTGGTCAGGTCCGGTGATTATTTTTAGATCAAATGTTGTCCTCTAAAAATTTAGATTTAGAATAATTTTTTTTCGTATTTTTTACTCTATTTTAAATACTAAGCTAAGAAAGCTAGGTACCTATGCAAAAGATATCTAAACTCACAGACAATACTGTTAACTGCTGATATTCTAGGAAACTCCAAAATAAAAACTAAAAGTATGATTAATAACGAGCGTTCAAATAATAACTTGGTCGAAGTTGGCTCTGACACATTGGACGTAGGGAGTAGCTTATAGCGACCAACTTAACCTCATTTCTCAACGAGCTGTATAGCAGCTGTCAGTTTCAATAACGTTAATGACTATATAACTTTATTTTAAAGAATAATCGTGATAACAATAACAAACAATTAAAGGAGCTGCGGAAAGTGTCCCCCTCCTTGTTATAACAATAAATTAAAGCAGCTGCTGAAAGTGTCCCCCTCCTTGTTCCAAGCACTTTTCACACCTGTTCCTCAAAGAATTAAAGACATTTTCTAAGATGCTCGGGGTATTGTTAATTTCACGAATCTTGTCTATAAGTCGAGCCTGCAGATGGTTTAAATCAGGAATAGGCAGTTCAAAAATAGTGTTTTTAAGGTAAGGCCACAAAAAGAAATCACACGGCGTAATATCACATGACCTCGGTGGAAATTCATGTTCAGCATTGAGACTTATTAGTCGATTTTGGAAAACTTCCCTCAACATATTCATCGTCTCGCCTGCCGTATGTGCCCTTGCGCCATCTTGTTGAAAGTAAAAGTTTGTAATTTCGTTTTCTTCCAGCTGGTTAACAAAAGGAGCGATAATTTCTTCTCTATACCTTTGCGCAGTAAGAGTACCATTAAAAAAAATAGGTCCATAAATCCTCCTTCGATTGAGAGCACACCAAACTCCAATTTTTTGAGCGTGTAGAGGGCCCTCGACAAAAAAGTTATCTGGTTTTTCAGAAGACCACATTCTCATATTCTGTGAGTTTACGTAACCACTTAAATGAAACCAGGCTTCATCAGAAAAAAAGGTGATATTATGAAGTTCACCGTAGTTGTTTAAAAACCATTCACAAAATACAGCCCGTCGCGGAAAATCAACTTCATGAAGTTCTTGCTGACAAGTTAAACGATAGGAGAACAAACGCAAATCTTTTTTTAACACTGTGTGGCAGGTACCGACTGATACTCCCACCATTTGTGATAAAACACGTACAGAAGTTCTTGGCGCATTTTCCATTATTTGTTGGACATTTTCTTTTAATTCTTCAGTCCGCTTTTTAGGTCGGCCGCTTCCTTCTTTTCTTGTTACACTGCCCGTTTCACGAAAAACATTAACACAACGCTGAACTGCACTTTGAAAAATTTTGTACTCAACAACGCCGGGAAATTGATTTTGAAATTCTATGAAACATTCCTCAATAGAATACTTCCATATTCCATCAATCTTGCGTCCATTTCTAAAGTAGGACTCTATGATAAACACTTTTTGTTCTTGAGAAAACACCATTTTAAACGCTTTTTAAAACGAAAATATTCAAATCGATAGCGGCGATATAGTGCTTTGACAGATGACGTTTAAGTTCATTTGCTATACGCTACGCCCTACGTCCAAATTTTCAGAACCAACTTGACCATGTTTTTATTTGAACGCTCGTTATAAAACCACGTACCTAATATATTGAAATGATGTAATCATTCAGAACAATACCTTGTGTTCTTAATATAATTTTTATAATGTTATCACCCTTGACAAAGACTAATCATTTAAAAAAACAGCTCCTATAAAAAGACATCTTTGTCAACACAGTAGTAGATTAGGGCGGCCTCAGCCTAGCGATTAGTACAAGAGGGCCCTTTTTATGTCTCTCTGCCTTTGACTCTCCTCGAACCTACCCGACGCCTTGATGAAACGCCAGGATTTTGATTCAAAGCAGGTCCTTCACCTCATCTCCTTGCAACTTTTCAGTGTCAAAGACTCTGTGCCTTATCTCCAGAAGGTCGATCAGTGTCTCAGAAGGTGGATAAAGGCACAAAGGGCCCTTCGCAATTCCTATTAGGCTTAAGTGCCTCCAAAGTCTGCAATGGCCTTTTAGGATCCCCACCATTTGGTTTAGGGCTCTTCGACCAAGGCTTAGCAGCTATCTCGTTTTAGATTTGTTATGCCCATATAACACACACACACATGCTATGTGCTTGCCCACATCCTCTGCTCATCTTCCAATTTTGACCTAATATTTGATAGGACCATTTATTAAGGGCCCCGTGTGACTCTGAGGAATAATTCAGGTCCCTTGCCAGGCCCCCTGGATCCAAGACGAGCCAGATGATCTGTTCTCTCGTTGTCAGAAATGTGGCGTGGAACCCAGACCAACTCTGCCTCTCTTCGTCTGATCCATAACTTCGCCTTCCTGAACAAGGACAGACCTTGTCCTCGGGGAGCTAACCGCCTTTAGTTGGGTTTGACTGTCGGAGCAGATAAAAATCCTCTCCTATACACAGTACCATACCTCCTCCTAACTTGCCATCATTAAAGTAGCGAAAATCTCGACCTGAAAGATTGTGGTATACACTCCACAATCCAAAGTCAGGCTGACAATGAGACACAAAATTAAAAAGATTGTATTTACAGTAGGTATACCTTGTGAATATTGAAAATTTTATGTTGTTGAAACTTCGACACGAATGTTATAATCAGAGTACATTGGGACTAAATAAATCCGGAAGGGAAAATTTGAAAAATAGAAGATTTACGAATATACACGGCAAACGGTTAAAAGTAATTCTGTCGGTAAAAAAGTCCGCGTTTTAAACTAAGTATTCTGTAAACTTTGATAATTGTTGGTTGAATATCCTCAATGACGAAGAAAATAATAACAGAATAAATATTTTATGCTATCGTTATATACATTTAGTTGAAAATTTTTAGATTTTAGTTTAGACAGTTTGAGAGACATCGCCTTCTTCTTCAAAAGAAATCCGTTGACACTTGACATGTGTAGTACCCTAACAGCTGGCGTGATTTTTTTTCCATCATTTGTACCAAAGGATAAACACATTAATATGGCTTAAAGTGAACATATATCCCTACTCCTGCCGTTTCAAACCGGCAGCGTTTGGCCGGAGGCGTTTACTCAAATTTGTTCTTTTTTTCAAAAACTCCTTGATTTGTACCACCTGCTGTCTATGAAATTCAGCTTTAAGAATACAATTTGACCACAAAAGTGAACTGGCAGACAATAAAGTCGGTAACGTTTCTTAATTAAAGCCAATAATATGTTCCGCCTGAACATCGTAGCGGTCTGTGAGTTCAAGCGAGAGAAATTTTGCCGCTTTGAGGGACACTTTGTTTTAATCGGAAGTGTGTTTTTCTTCAACCCGTTTCGATAATATTAAAAAAGTGAATTTTTTGAGGCTCCATTTAGGAACCATTTCTGTACCCTTGTTTATTTGAAAATATATTCTTATTTTTGGCAATATAATCAAGTGGTAAATTATTGGACACTAATTATGAGACACCCTGTATATAAGAAAACTCTACATTTGATTTAATATTTTATCAACAATGTTAATTATAATGTCATACAATATACTATACAACGCATACTTGCTAATCTGCCGCCACGTTTTATTGAATGCTACGAAAATAAAACTCTTTATTAGGCCGTCATGCAGGATTGCTAAAATAAACAATTTTTAGAAAAAATATATACACGCTGGGAGTATGGCTTTCGTAATGGTATAAGTTTGAACTTATTTTAGATAGACAATTATAAGTTAAATTAATGAATGCAGCATGACAAGTTTATAGACACGTCATTAGAAAAGAATGAAATATGTACACACTTCCGATTAAAACAAAGTATCCCTCAAGGCGGCAACGTTTTCAATTTTTTTTATTTCAGAGTGTATAATGTTTAGTTTTTTATTAGTGAAAGTTAAGATTCAATAAAATATATGTTTGGTTCTATTTATTTTCATACAAATCTACAGAGCCACTAAACATGATGCGTCCAATGTATTAAATCGAATAATATATCCTTCTCTGTTCGCTGCGCGTTTGCTAGCCTGAATTCATCTTGCTCACATTTACAGACCGCTACAATGTTCACGGTGGAACCTAGAATACTTCCATATTCCATCAATCTTGCGTCTATTTCTAAAGTAGGACTCTATGATAAACACTTTTTGTTCTTGACAAAACACCATTTTAAACGCTTTTTAAAACGAAAATATTCAAATTGATAGCGGCGACATAGCGCTTTAACAGATTACGTTTAAGTTCATTTGCTATACGCTACGCCCTACGTCCAAATTTTCAGAACCAACTTGACCATGTTTTTATTTGAACGCTCGTTATAAAACCACGTACCTAATATATTGAAATGATGTAATCATTCAGAACAATACCTTGTGTTCTTAATATAATTTTTATAATGTTATCACCCTTGACAAAGACTAATCATTTAAAAAAACAGCTCCTATAAAAAGACATCTTTGTCAACACAGTAGTAGATTAGGGCGGCCTCAGCCTAGCGATTAGTACAAGAGGGCCCTTTTTATGTCTCTCTGCCTTTGACTCTCCTCGAACCTACCCGACGCCTTGATGAAACGCCAGGATTTTGATTCAAAGCAGGTCCTTCACCTCATCTCCTTGCAACTTTTCAGTGTCAAAGACTCTGTGCCTTATCTCCAGAAGGTCGATCAGTGTCTCAGAAGGTGGATAAAGGCACAAAGGGCCCTTCGCAATTCCTATTAGGCTTAAGTGCCTCCAAAGTCTGCAATGGCCTTTTAGGATCCCCACCATTTGGTTTAGGGCTCTTCGACCAAGGCTTAGCAGCTATCTCGTTTTAGATTTGTTATGCCCATATAACACACACACACATGCTATGTGCTTGCCCACATCCTCTGCTCATCTTCCAATTTTGACCTAATATTTGATAGGACCATTTATTAAGGGCCCCGTGTGACTCTGAGGAATAATTCAGGTCCCTTGCCAGGCCCCCTGGATCCAAGACGAGCCAGATGATCTGTTCTCTCGTTGTCAGAAATGTGGCGTGGAACCCAGACCAACTCTGCCTCTCTTCGTCTGATCCATAACTTCGCCTTCCTGAACAAGGACAGACCTTGTCCTCGGGGAGCTAACCGCCTTTAGTTGGGTTTGACTGTCGGAGCAGATAAAAATCCTCTCCTATACACAGTACCATACCTCCTCCTAACTTGCCATCATTAAAGTAGCGAAAATCTCGACCTGAAAGATTGTGGTATACACTCCACAATCCAAAGTCAGGCTGACAATGAGACACAAAATTAAAAAGATTGTATTTACAGTAGGTATACCTTGTGAATATTGAAAATTTTATGTTGTTGAAACTTCGACACGAATGTTATAATCAGAGTACATTGGGACTAAATAAATCCGGAAGGGAAAATTTGAAAAATAGAAGATTTACGAATATACACGGCAAACGGTTAAAAGTAATTCTGTCGGTAAAAAAGTCCGCGTTTTAAACTAAGTATTCTGTAAACTTTGATAATTGTTGGTTGAATATCCTCAATGACGAAGAAAATAATAACAGAATAAATATTTTATGCTATCGTTATATACATTTAGTTGAAAATTTTTAGATTTTAGTTTCGACAGTTTGAGAGACATCGCCTTCTTCTTCAAAAGAAATCCGTTGACACTTGACATGTGTAGTACCCTAACAGCTGGCGTGATTTTTTTTTTCCATCATTTGTACCAAAGTATAAACATTAATATGGCTTAAAGTGAACATATATCCCTACTCCTGCCGTTTTAAACCGGCAGCGTTTGGCCGGAGGCGTCTACTCAAATTTGTTCTTTTTTTCAAAAACTCCTTGATTTGTACCACCTGCTGTCTATGAAATTCAGCTTTAAGAATACAATTTGACCACAAAAGTGAACTGGCAGACAATAAAGTCGGTAACGTTTCTTAATTAAAGCCAATAATATGTTCCGCCTGAACATCGTAGCGGTCTGTGAGTTCAAGCGAGAGAAATTTTGCCGCTTTGAGGAACACTTTGTTTTAATCGGAAGTGTGTTTTTCTTCAACCCGTTTCGATATTATTAAAAAAGTGAATTTTTTGAGGCTCCATTTAGGAACCATTTCTCGACCCTTGTTTATTTGAAAATATATTCTTATTTTTGGCAATATAATCAAGTGGTAAATTATTGGACACTAATTATGAGACACCCTGTATATAAGAAAACTCTACATTTGATTTAATATTTTATCAACAATGTTAATTATAATGTCATACAATATTACTATACAACGCATACTTGTTAATCTGCCACCATGTTTCATTGAATGCTACGAAAATAAAACGCTTTATTAGGCCGTCATGCAGGATTGCTAAAATAAACAATTTTTAGAAAAAATATATACACGCTGGGAGTATGGCTTTCGTAATGGTATAAGTTTTAACTTATTTTAGATAGACGATTATAAGTTAAATTAATTAATGCAGCATGACAAGTTTATAGACACGTCATTAGAAAAGAATGAAATATGTACACACTTCCGATTAAAACAAAGTATGCCTCAAGGCGGCAACGTTTTCAATTTTTTTTATTTCAGAGTGTATAATGTTTAGTTTTTTATTAGTGAAAGTTAAGATTCAATAAAATATATGTTTGGTTCTATTTATTTTCATACAAATCTACAGAGCCACTAAACATGATGCGTCCAATGTATTAAATCGAATAATATATCCTTCTCTGTTCGCTGCGCGTTTGCTAGCCTGAATTCATCTTGCTCACACTCACAGACCGCTACGATGTTCACGGTGGAACCTATTATTTATTGGCTGTAATTAAGAATCGTTACCGACTTCGTCTGCCATTTCACTGTTGTCGTCAAATTGTATTCCTAAAGCCGAATTTCATAGATTGCAGGTGGTACAAATCAAGGAGTTTTTGAAAAAAAAAAACAAATTTGAATAGCCGCCTATGGCCAAACGCTGCCGGTTTGCAACGGCAGACGTAGCGATATTTGTTCACTTTAAACCATATTCCAACATGAATGTGCTTATGTGTGTACAAATGATGGGGAAAAAATCACGCCAGCTCTTAGGCTATAGTGTAAGTGATTATTTACTTCCTCAATGAATATATTTGTAGTTAGGCAAAACTAAATTTATAAAATCAACCACTAGACAGATTCTTTTGGAGCAACGTTAATTAATTTAAAACTTATTTTCTTTGTGGCTGAACTACAAAATTTAATTAAAAAAGTTTTTTTCAATTCTAATGTAAGTTAATTTAGAAAACTGGTAAATGTATTTAAAAGTTCTAATCCGTTTCCTTAATTAATTTGCCGGTGCACAAATCGAAAAAAAATACTACCGGTTTTACAAGTCAATCACATCGCGTTGCCATAGAGAGGCTATACCTACCTCTTTCATGTTCCCTTTCCCATTCCCTCTCCCCCGAACAGCGTTATTTTTATACACCGATACACATTCTGTGCATGTAAATTAAACGATTCCGCGTGTTTCACCAGGTTGCCAATGATTACACGATATTGCAAAAGGGCGGTTTAGAATCCTGAATATATCCGACGATAAGTATCACGAACATTTCAAGCTGTGTGTATCGACAGTATGTTTTTGTTTTTCAAAAATGTCTCTAATATGATTAGTAATTTTACAATTTATTTTTATTCACTTTAATACAATATGGGTTGTTTTTTTGTTTTCATTTTCAGGTAGGTACGACATTTCTGAGGATGAAGAAGAAAAACTGTGATTGGTAGTGTTATCAACATTTTGGTGATGACTTTAATCATCAAATCAATCACTGTAACGATATCACTATCGTCTTCAACTTTGTCGTCGTCATCAGTAACATGTATACTCTCAATCGTGATCAATAGTCATAAGTATTTCACAAATACTTCATTTATCTATTTTGGTAGATGGTTGTAAAATTTATTTATTTAAGAAATCAGAATTCGGATTTGAGAGCAAAAAACTGTTCATTTGACTGCATGAAACTAAAAGAAAATAATATGGTGTAAATAACTGCATGATTTAGTCATTGAGGTCCTGTTGTCAAAATAAAAAAGAATGTAAGAGCAATATTTTTTCCATAAAACAATTCGTAAATGCTTTTCGATCCTTAATATGGAGTGTGAAACAGTTTCTGATAATTTATTTAAGAAGAATATAGATATCAAATTTGGTACACTACAGTTCAAAAATATTGTTACCTAAAATTTGAAGTCTATCCAGTTTTAAGGAGGAATTAGATATTTCAGCTGTCAGAAAGGCTTTCTGACATGTAGAACATAATATTTTAAAAATTTCGATCGCTATTAAAGAATATATAGATTTCTTGAGCTTGTTTTGAAAAAATCATAAGTATTTGTTAGTGAAAGTTCAAAGACGAGTAATATTAGCTATCTAATTATGACAGAAACTATTGACTGTTTGTTGCCCCGTAGTGTTCATTGCTTTGTGTGTATTCATTCACTGCTTTGTGTTCTATGAGGTGTTTTGTAGTAAAATGAATTCTGTGAACTTGGAATATCGCTGTGTCATTAAATGTTTTAAAAAAGAACAGAACAAAAGAACGATTGCTGATATGGGGATGAAACTCTATCATGTTTTGATGTAAAATAATGGTCAAATGGTGGGGTGAAAATGACTTAAGAGTTGGAAAGGCCTTATATACAATCATTTCCGATATTTGCAGAAAAGTGTAAACAATATTTATTTAAGATAGTTGTTTGAAAGCGTCTACTATTGCTAAAGAATTCAATATTTCTGAACCAAGCTTTTTGGCAATGCGAAAAGTTTCAGCAAGGGGGATGCCAAAATTGTTCAGTCCGTCCAAAAACTGCTTAGGCAACAAATTTTTTGAAGTTATTTGAAGTCTTTGGATGCAGACCTCAAAATAGCGACAGGCGTTGATATTTGAGTACATATTGGGGATTCAAAATCAAAATTAGAATCCATGCAGTGGGTCAACAAAGGTTTTCCTCCTCTAAGAAAAGGCCTGAACATAATTTTCATCTGGGAAGCTTATCGGCTTTTAGGATCGAGCAGGAGTTATTCCTTCTCGAATATGTACCGAAGGGCACCACAATAATCGGAGTTACCTCCGGAATAAGTTAATAAAATTGCGTACCGCTGTTGACCTAAATATTCTACTTCACATCTGTCTCCGTCTGACATTTTGTTCAGTTTGAAGAAGCATCCCAAGGAAGATTGTCATTTTGCAGACGATAAACGGTTAGAAGCGAATATTGATATCTATTTTCAAAGCCAACAAAATTAATATATTTTCTGATTGAAAAAAAAAAAAATCGTTGCAGGAGAGGTGACGTTACATAAGTTGAAGTTAAAGGAGATTATCTTAATAAATAATTGTTAGGAAGAAAATTTTCTAGTTTACCTCGTAGTATTGTGAGCGTGCCTATAAAACCGGCTGTAACGAGAAATACAGAAATGGAAAGCGCAAATCCGTATGACAAATGCGAGTCATACAATGCATTGCTACATAATTTCCAGAGGGCCGATCTTATCGATCAAAGCCTGATATTTTTTACTTTCATCTAACATCCGCAAAAATTGCTCTTTTATTTTCTTACTCATTATTTTCAGCATTCTAGTAAGGTCTTGTTGGCAGTATATACCAATGTATTAAACATTTACGCAATTACTGAAAAAATTGAGAAAAGAAATGATTTACGAATGTTGACGTCGCACTTTCGAAACTCTCATAATTTCGATAACACTGCATAAATATCAAAGAACGACGCATTATGAATTTCTAACTATCTTGAATAGTTGATTAATAATTCTGTTGCACATACCATCTTTGAACGATAAAAAAGTTTTTGGAAATTTTATAAAAAAATGGTCCTTTTCTTTACTCCTTATGATAAGAAGTATCCTCATTCCAAAAAAATGTACTTATTTGTCTACAGTTTTAACCGTTTACAATAATTAATACTAGAAAAAATAAAAGTAAACACTAATATTACACCAATAGAACTTACATAAAATTATATATAATTATAGTAAAAGGAAAAGAGATTGTTTAAAATAATTTAAGGAACTTTTAAAAGCATCAAGATTGCATCTATTAAAACTGCGAAGAAGTCCTTTAAGAGGATTATTATAGAAAGTTTGTACTGTAAAATTTAATATAAAATAAAGGTGAATTTCGCAAATTGTAGTTAACTGTGCTGAAGTATAACTCTGAAACTAATTCAGGGTAAAGAACAGGACCGTTAAAAATGTAATACAATAAAACCGTTTCAAGTTTAGAATGACGGCTTTTAACAGGAGTACATACTAAACATAATTAAGTTCTTCGCATTTATAACTTGTACATTTGGTAAAACTAATTTGATTATTCTTAATGAAAGAGCGGCTGAAAAATATGACACAGAAAAAAAATGGTTACTACACTACTAGGGCACAATCAAAAGAAGAACGCATAAGTGCACACTAACAAACTATTAATACCTCAACTGCAAATAATGCTGTGTTTGTGTGACAAAACCAAGTAATTTATTTCCAGAGGATGAAAATATATGCAAATGAGATTTAAAATTAACAGTACTGTCAAAAGATATTCCGAAATCAATCTCTTTCATCAACTCCAGTACGTCATTATATAATCGTACGAGACATCGAAATATCGAGAGGATGTATAACAACTTACTGGAATACGAAAAGAGAAGAGAGAGAGAGAGAGTCGCGATGGAAAAGCACAATACTTCAATCAGCACCCAATCTTCGATTGATTAGGTGCGTTTTTGGAAGATTACTTTGCAACTACACCGGGGAGAGTAAATGAGAGAAAGTGAATTGAGATGACGGGATGCGACAACGCTATACTGATGAAGAATGACGAAACGATCAAAATATTAAATAAATTCACCTTTGCCATTCCAAACTACAAGTACATTGGTAAAATAATAGGTGTCCCAAAAGAAATGTAGGATTTTAAATGGGGAAAAACGATTTTATTAATTGAAAAAAAAGTTTTTACGTATTTTAAAAGGTAGACATTGCCATTAAATATGAAAGAGGATATCATGCTTTCGCATACCTGCTGCTGAATTTCGTTGATAACTCTCCGAATTTCTGGCTTTAATTCAGAAATGGTATTCATTTGAGCAGAATAAACTTTGGACATTATTAATTCCCACAGGAAATCTTGGTGGCCAAGCCCACTGTTATGTATGTGAGATGCGTAGTCCATTAAATTGTGGGACCATCCTGCTGGAACCACATGTAATCCAAATCCATGCCATCCAAATGCGACTACAAAAAGTTCAATATCTCTCGATATCGTTCTCACTGCGTTTTTAGCCCTATTTTCAAAAATGAACAGATCAATCACCCCATCAGCGTAAAATCCACACCACACTGTCACCGTTTGGACATACAGCGGTCGTTCTTGAATGACCCGAGGATTGCCCTAAATTCGACAGTTTTGCTAGTTCACGTGCCCAATAAGATGGAAATGCGCCTCGTCGCTAAAGATGATTTTCTTAGCAAAGTCACCGTCCACTTGTTGATTCTCCAACATCCAATCAACGAATTTACGCACGTCTCAGCTACGCACTCTCCGTAGGTACTTGTAATTTTCACAATCTTCACTCGCTCATCCCTGCACAATGTGACCCTGCACAATGGTACCAACTGTTCGGAATGAAAATCGTGCACAATTCAAATCCTGCGTTACTTTTGGGACACCCTTTATCACCTCACCTTGCTCTGTAATACGAGTACACCTAGGACATAGGTGGCTTTTAACAGAGACTTACTGGCTTTTTGTATCGTAGTTAACCGTAATCACTACTTTCATTTCACGGCTATTTTAAACGGTCACTGATACAAATATCGGCGACGTGGCGTAAAGATAGAGTACAAAATCATTTTGTTGTCGCGTAAACCTATTCTGCGGACATCGGTGAAACGATTAGTCAAAACGTCAGGTTTTTGCTTTATTAGAAAATCATACCCTCAATGTACAATTCTGAACAAAAATTTGTCAGTAGCAGAAGTTATTAAAGTCTACAAGAAAAAACGTTTTTAACTCGGTTGTTGAGGATATTCTGCCCCCGAACCAGTTGTAACGAAATATTACGGTTAGAAGGCGTAGCGTGCTATGATAAACATTTTCATGGTATAAAAGACGTTATTTATTGTTTTAATCCGAAAAATAACGTGTCATATACAAATTGGTGGACTTACTGACTGACCAAAGCATTCGCGCCATAGTGTTGATTGAATACGAATGCACCACATTCCTCATATTCTCCGCATCCATAGATTTAAAGATTGTTATGTAACTATTTCATCAAAATTCAGCAGAAACACAGCTGCCCTAATGGATAAATTAAAAATAAAGGGAATAGGATGGCTAAAGTAGGTACACATACAACATTTTAAAAAACTGCTGAGACTCATCTGGACTAGATAAATCTTAATTTTTTTAATAGTTATGTCAATTTAAATAGGTTAGTAGGTACCTCAGGAGTACCCAGAGGCATAAGACCTACATACTGTTGTCTCATGCCGTGTCGACACGTGTTAACACATTTTAGAGAAATATTTAAAAATAACTTCTGGTACCTACCACTATCATCGTTTAAAATAAAAAAAAAAAAATAGTAAAGATAGAAGTAGTAACCTCAGCATCCGTAATAAATATTCATAAACCCCTATTATTCTGATGTACCGTCAAAAGGTGAGAACATGCTTAAATAATGATAACACAACACGTGTTTCTAATATCTGGAAGACCCAAATAGCCATTAGCGTGTTATTTATTATTAAAAATACTTGCCCACTAACACCAAATTTCAAAACACATTAATATTATTGTCGGTAATTTATTTGTGGGCTTTTATTTAATTTCTGTCACACTGAAGAGAAAAGAATAAAACTCGTTACGCCTAAATTACCAATCAACTATTTAATTTTAAGTTTAGTTTTGCTTAATGACAATTTTGCATCAAGAAACTGGTTAATTGTTAAAGATTACACTATAACACATGTTAAGTTTGATGTTTCGATAAATGCTCGGTTTTCGTTCTTAAACCCCAATTAAAATAAAAAGAAAATCTCATATCAGTCAATTTTATTATCAAATTGAAAATGAAAAATAGATATTAGTATTATTTGTATTGTAGAATAGTAATATTAGTAACCTTCATTACATTCTGGAGATCATACATAATTATTATTTACTGTTGTCAACATATTATAAGCAATTCAGTATTTATTATATGCGATAGGGTTGTTTTTATAATTTAGAATTTGGTTCAAATAAGAATTTTACTTCGTGATTTGGGTATATCTCTTCTAACTGATTTAAACCACTTAAACTTTCTAGAATAGTCCGTTGGTACGTTGTTTATTTGGATTATTTATTGAAGTATTTGAAATAGATGGTACAAAACACCACTTATAAAATTTATTTGTTGCAGCCATTTTAATCAGTTCACACTATATACCTAGAATACTCACGCCACAAAATATAAAAAAGATCTCGCGCGTGCGTCGACATTGACAATACTACTTTGTTACGTCATCATCGAGTTATGCAACTCATAATACACCACGCAAATATGTTTTCGCGACAAATTTTACGGCTTTAATTTGGAGATTAATTACGTCCAAAATAGATGAAAAATAATTAAAAAATATATATAGTGTTATCATAACTGAGCTCTAGAAGCATTCTATATCATTTAAAAAAAAATCATAAAACACTATTCTATTTGAGTTTCGGTTTAAATACAAATGATGGACTGCAGAGCCTTCAAAAATATTTACAGCCACGTGACCGTTGAGCAACCCAACGTTACACTTTTGGTATTGGTAACGAAAATTCCATAAATCTTGGCGTCATCAATATTAATAACTCGTTTACAATGACAAATGACAAACCGTTACGTCGACGCTCGAGATAATGCGATCGCTGATTCGTTGAATAGAATCTCGTGTTTTAATGTAAAATTGCTGGTCGCGTGGCTTGTAATCATTTATGAAGGCTCTGAATAAGGTCAGTTCATTATTATATATTTTTTTCGAATTGGTTTCAAGCTCATATTTAATAAATTGCACAATTACACGTTTAAATGACACAAATGACCCAATTTGTGTCTACACTTCTATATCGAGTGAACTAAGTACTATTGGATGCATTGTAATGTGCAAACTTTGCTATGTAGCAACTAATATTTCTTCTTAGGACTTGACAATACTTGTTATCACATCATTATAATTTATCCTGAGCTAAAGTCAATTAATTTACATTAATCAACAATGAATCGAGATGGGGCAGACTTAATTCCGGGCCTAGAATTATTAGCAAACAAACTGCAGTTACAATGTTGCTATTACACCTGTAGGTGTAGGGTACATATAACACTCGTAAAATATACAATTTGGTTTATTGTTAATTAGTGCAGATATACAATTTTATTACCATATAAGTGTGCACCTTATGAAACTAAGTTTACTTTTGTACCAATCTTTAGGCAAAATAAAGTGGATGGGAAAATTAGCTGTAATTATCTAAAAAACTCCAGCCATCTCAAAGGCGGCGACGTCATCATTCACTGCGAATCTTTTTCAATACTTACTTCTGCTCAGTTAGTTATCCAAATCCCGGCAGCTGTTCTCGGCTTTTTTCTGATCCCTAGTCGGGAAATGATATCAAGATATACGGTCGGTCCGTGTCACAGCCAACCGATTTTTGTGTACTTCACGGGGAATCTCGTATTTACATTTCACCGGAAAGGCCTCGCTTAGGCTCGAACTCTTAGTTCATTTCTTATGAGAAGAAAAGTTTCTGTATTAACTGATTTCGAGAACGTGGGCAGATGCTGACAAGCCTTTATTTACGATTTAAGGGTACTAAGTTGTCTTCGAAATATTGGAAATTTTTATTGTTATTCTGTGAGTCGATAACGGGTCTTTTATGGCAGAAGTTTTAACTTTTAATAAAAAATCGTTACTTTAACATTTTAAATATGTTATCTTGGATTTAAGAAGATTTAAGAAGATTTAAGAAGCAGATATTTCCAAATATTTGAAATAATGTTTTCTTATTTGTGTATTTCCATCAAAGAAAAAGAGAGTGCGACACTCTCAGGAGCTGCTTAAATGTTTTGTGTTGAACGACTTGTTGAAGTATGACCAGAATGTTTAAGATCACTAATTGATCCAGTCTCCCTGAATGTTTCAATTAATCTATTCACAGTAGATGAAGTTAAATCACTATTCCAATCATATTTTCTACGAAAATTACGAACTGCCAACTTTCATTATTTTTAAAATATCGCTCAACAATGAAAACGCATTATTCTTTCGTATAACGCTCCAATTTGAATAACCCTGAACTGTTAGCTCTCATGCTCTTTTTTTTTTTCGTTGGCAACACTTTACCGCTCAAATGGCGTAAAATTCATATCTTGCCCGTATTTTCAAATATCTGAAATAATGATTTCTTGTTTGTATATTTCCATTAAACAAAAGAAGAGTGTTGTATGAGGAAACAAAGAATCAAAATTGTCAATTCGCAAGAAAAGATTGTGTGTATATCTTGCAGAAATAGAATATATATTCTATAGGACACTGAGAAGTGACAGACGTGTAGAACATCTGATTGAAAAATTGTATATCCCAAGAAAGGTTTTCAAATCAATTAAAAATGTTTACCAACTACATATATCAACACCGTAACTATTTTTTATAAAATAGTATAAAGAAATTTATTTAATAAACTTGTATCGCGCATAGCATGTTATGGTCCGAATTCGCACGAATGAATTTGGACGGCCGGTCGTTCGTTGGATGCGTTTTCGTGCGATTTGGATTCGTCAGAAATCGGACGAAGAAGTGCGAATGGTCCCATTTCAGTTAAACCTATTGAAGGTCGTATACTGTGTCCAAATTCATTCGTGCGAATTCAAACGATAATATGTGATGTGCGATCTGTCCCAAACAAATGGGATTGTTCGCAGTTATTCTGACGATCAGTTGTGACATACCGATGGATGTTGGAAAATTAATTAATCTGATTTATGAAAAAACGCCTCTGCGGGATATGACCGACAAGACACATATCACATCTTTAAATCATCATATAAATGATGAAATTCTCCAAATTATTTTCGTTTACCTAATACGTCATTAACCCAACACTTTTTTAATCTTTAGTCGCCGTCCAAGAAGATAACTATTTTCCCAAGGGTAATCATCCATCTTATTAACAATTATAATATGCTGATTTGATAAATCAGTATGTACGATTAACTTGTCCGGTGGAAGGTACCACATGGACGAAATCTGACAAAATTATTAGTCCGATTTCTGACGAAAATAATTCGGATAAAAACGCATACAAAAGACGACAGGCCTACGACCTTAGGTTTAACTAAAATAGATCATTCACACTTCTTCGTCTAATTTCTGACGAATCCAATTTAGACCAAAACGCATTCAAGGGACAACCGCCCTAAAGATATTGAATAGATGAATAAAGTTGTTTCACGTGCGTAATCCTTCTGAAAAAGCTGTCAGGACAGGAATTATCAGGAAAAATCAACTTCATGGGATAAAAATCTTGGAACTCTTCATTTTTCCTAAATGCGATATTAAGAAAATTTATCTGACAGTTCCACTGTCAAAAGTTGTAAATTACATTATAATTATTAAGAGCCCTAAATGTTATCTTCACTAAATTTTTATTATATAAACATAAATTAGTTTCCCTTTTTTGAAAATTTT
>NW_019416797.1:0-1306 GCF_000390285.2 Anoplophora glabripennis
AGTTATTTCAAGCACCATCGTTAAAATATTAAAAATATACGTTTAATATGCTTGCCTTATAGTACTTAATTCTGTTTTTAAATAATTTTTTTAACAGAAAAGAACTCATTGGGATAGGTGACTTTCAATCGTCATTTCTCAGGCTCCAGTACAATCTACAAATATCTATTTGCAGTTCAAATTAAAGCTCATTTCAAGCGCTATGCCGCTATCTGTAGGAATATATGTATACTTACCACTGCAGTACTCGTGTCGTTTTCACAGATTTTATTTACGCTATAGCTCTATAGGCTACGTCCAAGGTATTATTGGTTTTAAAATTATATTAATATAGGTAATAAACTTAAACCTATCGACGCAGGATACAGGAAATCAATAATAGTTTGAACACAGTCCGAGGGTTTTAAAAAATTTTAAAGCTCTTGGCTATTATTTATATTCTCATTTTTTCTTCCGGGCACATAACTTATACGGCTATAGAGTAAAGGGTTATTTTAAGGTTAAAAGACTTACAGTTTGGGAGATATTAATTTCTCTCGTTTTTCCCCTAAGCCCACGGCTTATAGATAAAGGAGTTGTTAGTTTAAAGGGCTTACGATTTGGAATATATATTTATTTCTCTCTTTCCTGTAGGTACACTGTTTATAGGGATATAGGGCAAAATAAAAAAATTTGTGTTATTTTTTTGACATGGGAAAATCTCATTTCTACAAACGATTCAATTTTCATTTTTACGTTCTTCTTTTTTCTTTTCAATTTACGGTGTCTATATCTCAAGAATTTACAAAAAATTTTCTTATAGTTTTGGCGCCTCACTAGTCGTTTGGGGCCTATCTTCCAAAATAAGTCGGGTTTTGCCGACTGCCCGACCTGGCCAGACCGGGCCTGGGTAGTGTGACAAAATAGTGAAAAATTAAGTGTTTAACCAGTATTAGTTAGCAGGTAATATTCCCTAAGTACTTTGTTGTTAATTGTTCTATGTAATCTTATGATTGTGATGTTTATAGATGTTTCATAATAATAATTCTTTGTAAGTTTAGCTTCCATTGCTTTATGCTCAGGGGCATACATTTTTCCAAGGTAAAATTGTTATAATTATACTTAAAGTTTGCCCATTATTTATTTCATGTTAAAAATATATGTATTGTCCTGATTGCCAGACATTACAATAACGACTTCTTTGTTTCACATCTAACTTGTTTTTGCCACGATTACGTTATACGTAAAATATAGACGTTTCATGATAATAATTCTGTATATGTTTAGCCTTCATTGTCTTACGCTCAGGGGCGTATATTTCTCTAAG
>NW_019416797.1:2935-58166 GCF_000390285.2 Anoplophora glabripennis
TTGTTGTTGTTGTTGTTGTTGTTGCTATTATTGTTACTAAAACCTCTTCAGTTTTACTTGGAAGTGTGTATGTCAGACTTGAGTGAGATGACATTTAGTGAGAAATTAAATAAGTCCAGTTTTAATTATCATTAGCAAAGGTTCTTAATTTATACCTTTGGTTAGCGGTTATTTTGTATTTATATTTGGGTGGTAAGAGCAACGATCGTGGGTTTCTCTGCCATGCTCTTTCCCCGCAGGTGCTCTAGGTGAGCCTGGCACTCTCCTTTTATGTTAAATGGTTGTTGATGTTTTTGTTGTTCTTTATATTTGTCACATGTTTAATTTGAGGACTGTTGTATGTAGATAATAAAGTTAGGTGTATTTACTCTGCTTTTGTTTTTATATAATTAAACCATACATCCCCTCCACAAAGTTAGTAGCCAGCGTCTTCCGGTCAATAAAAAATAAATACGCACAACGTAGGGATTCCTCATGACGATCACATATTTTTGGCCACAACTACGTTTGTTTATATTTTTTATCGAACCTGGGGTTGTTATGCTACAAACTGAAACAAAATTAGGGCCTTAGGGGACAAGGGGGCTTTTTGCTGCAGGTAGTTCCAGAAATTTTTAAGTGACCTTTCAATTACACCTGATTCCTAATTCCCTACAAATAAGAGCTCACTACTCCCTACTGATATATTTTAGGGTAGTCCCAACCCTGGACAGTTTGGACTTCATTCAGTAGAATTCTACAAATGTACAAGACGACTCCCCACTCGTGTGATGGACTCACATGAGAAATGCTATGCCATGTTTGCAACACCCTTGTGAAGCAACAAGCAACATACATATAGTTATGGCATTTTACTGATTTGACTGCTTTATCTTCTTCGTCGCCTGTTAACGTTACTCCATATAACTTTACGTGGACTTTATGTTTTGGGCAAATTTTACCTTTTATTATGCACTGTGGCGAATCCTTGTTCCATGGCTAACGTTCTCTGATTATTGTTTTGGTAACACAAAATGATCGTTGGAAAACACAAAATATTTAAACGAAGATAAATACTGCAGAGACAGTCGAAGTTCGAACGAATCAAAATTACGTTTAAATAGATGAGACGTAATTCGCTCTGATTGGTGTTCAACCTTTCATGGCGTATTGCTGTATTTTGTAGTTTTATTTTATAAAAAATATTATCATCTTACTGATAATATAAAAATAAATACGTTTCTTTATATGAATCATATTTCATTAGATAAATACATAATTTTAGTGATTCATGGTTACTGTCATCATGCCTATGTATACATACCATACCCAATTCTAAGTGAGCTACTAAAAATTATCCTAGCAAAGCGCCTCACTTGACTGATTTCTTTCAGTGTACAACAGAGTACTACATCTATGAACGGCCACTGCTACTCAATATTTAAACCCTTATTTAACTGACGATATTATAGGAAATAAATACTCTGCGGACTAGGTAGTCCGGTCAGCATTGAATTATACAAACAATATCTAGTAAACAGCTAAGATTATTGATGCTAACCTGTGACATGATGATGAGAACTAATAAGTTCGAAACCGATCTATGTTTAGTGGATTCGACTGACTAATGATCATAGAAGCAGTTTAGTAGATATTGCTGGTATAATTTAATGCAGGTCGAGGTAGATAGCCGCGAGATTGTTTCCTGCAAAGATCGTACAAATTTGTTTCCGTGGTACACTTTTTGTAAGGGACTGTCAGTAAAAGCTCACTACTTATAGAAGTAGAAATATTTTATTGGTGAAGATATGAATGACAAGGACAGGAAGTGGTAAGTGTGGTGAAATTCCCATTTTTCTTCATGAATGGCTTCATATTTTGGAATGACATCTATTGCGGTCTGTCAAGTTGTAGTTGGGGAGTCCGAGGGGAATTGGTCGTGACGGCGGGAATCTGAACCATGGTGGAATGGCAGGTCGTCAGCGGCTGCGACGGCGGAATACCAAACCGTGGCGATATGGTAGGCCGTTATTTGTCGCGGGGCCAACGTATTCGTTGGATAGGAGCTCGGAGTACAATTGACCATCACCTTCGACTTCGACTGCCGTGGGACCATACCGGGTGGTCATATATGGATTTCCCAGTCTAGGTTGGAAACTAAGGTAAAATTTGAACAATTAAAACATCATTCGTATACAGGGTGGTCCGAATTTTATGCAGGAAACTTCGAGGGCAGATAGATCTCTTTAAAATAATATGTGTTTGCCTTATAAACATTGGTCTAAAAAAGCCCCGTTTTAGAGATACAGGGTGTTGAAATTGCTAAATTGAAAAAAATGAATTTTTATTTTTTTTATATCTCCGGAATCTATTAACCGATCGCAATAAAATATGGTACAGACGATCTATCTTAGTAGGCCTTACATTCCTTAAAATATGAGCTTCAAAGATACAACCAGTGGTGTACAACTGGGCAGGGGTCATCTCCTTTTTTATAAAAAAACCTACGTCACTGCATTTTTTACAAGTTATTGTAACGGATTTATATTCTAATGCACAAAATACGTAAAATAGGTAACTTAAATTTTTTCCCTAAGATTCGCCGTTTTCAAGTTATTCATATCGATACAATCCCCTTGTGCAGAAGTTTATAACCATAATATTATAATTATATTTATGTTTATGCTTAAAAGTAAGTGGAATTTGAAAGCACATCAACAAAATTCATTACACTCGTTGCCACAAAACCTGTGAGATAGAGTTCCTCCCCGTTTTAGTTTCCCCTGGAAGCCTAACCCACTATCTTCACAAATAAGAACAACTTAAATAAAAATAATTATAAATGTACATTTACCAAAGGCGAGGGGTAGTGAATTTTCACAATCTCATGAAATTCGGACAAGATATTTTCAACACGAATTTTCTGTGAACGCAATAAAGTTTGTGGACCTTTCTTCTTGACACCCCTTCTAAATTCCCAGTCATTTCTAAACTTTCTAGAAAACTATCTATTTGAATTATTAGAGGATGTTTCATTGAATATACGACAAAAGAGCTGGATACAATGGATGGTGATCCTGCGCATTCTGGGAGAATAATATTAGAATGGCTTAACGAAAATTATACGGGGCGATAGATAGGTAGAAGACCAAATGCCAATGTCTACCATAATGGTGCGGAGGATTCAGTGTCTTGACCAGCTAGATTGCCATATCTAAACCCCCTAGACTTCTATGTTTGGGGTTATCTGAAAACTAAAGTTTACTCTAGTCAGGTTACCTTTTTCACGTATTTTATGCATTAAAATATATATCAGTTACAATGACATGTAAAAAATGCAGTGGCGTAGTTTTTTTGTAAAAAATGGGGTGACCCCTGTCCAGTTGTACACCACTTGATGAACTTTTAAAGCTCATATTTTAAAGAATGTAAGGCCTACTATCATACATTATCCGTAATAAATTTTATTGAAATCGGTTAATAGGTTCCGGAGATATAACCAAAAATTCAATTTTTTTTAACAACTTCAACACCCTGTAAACCCTAAAATTCCAGACCAATGTTTATAAGGCTAACACATATTATTTTAAAAAGGTCTATCTGTCCTCGAAGTTTTCTGCATAAAATTCGGACCACCCTGTATATTTCAAAGGACCCTGCACTTTTCTTATGGGAAGTGGCTTTCGGCCAATTTTTTTGAAACTTCGTAGGTTGATAGTACTTAACATGTAGATCAAAAGTATCAATGGGCACAAAGCCCCAAATCCACCCATTCCCCCCCAAAAACTGCCTCCAATTAGGGGGTGGGGATTTAACTGTTTTCTGCATGTAAAACAATTTAACAATTTATTTTTTTTAATCAACCCAACAACGACCCCAAACAACCACATTTTTGACTATCAAACTACCCCGCCTCCCACACACCACCGCCCGCCGACCCCCCACGTATATTTTTGCACGTATTTTTTCACGCTGAATCTGCAACTCAATTTTACGAAATCAGGTCAGGAAATTTGTTATTAATAATTTAATTGTTCTTTAGCTGTAGAAAGTTTATTTGTCATTTTATTAAAAAATATTTCAAGTAAAAGTTATTTATTTTGACAAAATCTAAAAAAAAGTGTTTGTGTTTTTTTCGATAAAGTAATATTCAAGCTGTAAAACGCTGTTAAACTTAACATACGTCTGTTAGACAAACGGTCCACCCCTAAAAAGATGCTTAGAAATTCAAGGTCACCGACCACGAGGAGAGGCCAGGATGAAACCTTTTATAATCGATGCATTGAGTTATTGCGAACAAAAAACCTAAATAACATCTTTGTGTCCGAGTGGCAGGTAATTTGTTATTAACAAAAAAATTGCAAAAAAACGCTCTGCAAACAATTTTAGAAAAGTAGTAAATTGGGCAAAAATAAACACTTTTTGTTTCTTGACATTTTTTCGTAAAACGCTTCCTTTTCGAGCTAGGAGCGATTTAAGGTCGAAAAATGGCTAAATGTTGCCAACTCTAAAAATTCATATCTCAGCTTCTACCAAAGCTTTCGGAACGTTCAAAAGCGCAAAATGATCCTCGAGACTTATACTTTAATGTAGTATTTTTTTTAAGCCAGCCCCTTTTTTTTAACCCGTTAAATTTGCAGTTGAATTTCGGCCGCTAGTGCCCACGCGCCACCCCTACGTATCGCTATATGTATAGCGATACTTGTGGATTAATTTTCGATTTTGATAGTAGTTTGGGCAGTCTAAATTTGCAAAGTGTAAAAATATGTATGCGAATATTACTAAATAAATGCAATAACGCAAAGATTCGTTAATGTGAAGGAAGTCAGAATAGGTACCTGTAAAATTGAATGAAGATATGATATGAAATTTTTTGACGTTGCTTTTTTAAATCGGGGGAATTGATTGTACTGGTAATTAAAAGACATGTACCTCGAAATGGCGTGAATGTAAAAGTAAAATAAGATATTTCGCGGCACGGAAGTCCTTAGTGCCAGTTTTTTTTTGACGTATCACAATTAATGCCAATAGTAGAGTAATATAAATGCATAATGCAATGTAATAATAAACGTGCAAGGTTTTTGAAAGAGTTCACTGTTTGCCTCGAAATTGAAACGGGTAATTTTAGGGGTACTTACATCAATGCGGGGACAGCTGGCATGTGTCAAGCTTATGTAGAGCGGTAGTTACGAAAAAATTTAAATAATATCGAGACAATATTAGAATACCTGTTCATATCGGGGCGTAGCTACACATTAACGTTTAAAAAAGGCCTAGTAAGGTAAAATAACGGTTCGCCGCTATCCTACAGACACGTTTGACGTTTGGCGTGAAATTATTTTGACATAATTAATGTGACGTTTCTAGAGACGTTCGAATTTTCTCCGGGTGGGCGTGTCCGAATGCTTAATATCTTTCCGGGTTATGAGACGGCCGTCTGTCGTCGAGAAGACCCCAAAAAAAGGCAAAATTTAAGTACGAAAACGCGAAAATAACGTTACAAAAATGCTCCTGAACGAAGAAGGAAGAACGACCGGACACTGGGTGCCCAGTCGAGTGCCGCATCGCGGTTCGGGCGATAGGAATTCTGCGGGCTAAAAAGCACGTATTCGAACCTCGCGAAAGGGCGCATTTGAACGTATTTACGGCCGCATTTCGAATCCCGCGTGTGATTTNATGAGCAAAAAATTCAGGGGATAATTCTAGACCGAAAATAAATGCTACCTCTTTCTATAACATTTTTTCCAAAACTGATTATTAACGGAGTTACAGGGTGTTAAAGTTAAATTTTATTTGCAGTTTTTTTGCAATACCTTTTGCCACACTCATAATATTTTGACGAAATTTCGTATATGGGGGTTTTTCGGGATGAGGATTATAAATTTGCCCACCGTTTTTTCGCATTTTGTAGAGGGCGCCACATACGAGCCTTTATTTTGATTTGAATGGTTCCAACTTTTTTGTGCTACACTTTATGCGACTTTTGACTGAATATTTTTGTTCTCCTAACCTTTTGACATAAAAAAGGTATACTTTATTTGTTTCGATAAATCAAACCGTTTTAAAAAAAAAAACGCTAAAATAACATGCTTGCATGTGATGAATACGAAATCATTTTAATTTATTTTCTACGTTAAACATAGCATTCTTTGGAAACAAGCGCTTAGTTGTCTTGGAAACAAGTTTGTGGAGAATTAATTTTGACAAATAGTAATTTTGGCATCACGTAATAACAGTAAACATTTGACAAATAATGTATAAAAAATAAATAATACATTTTCTACCATACTTATTTGTGCTGTCATAAGTGCAACAATCCTTTATTAGTCTGTAAACAATCATATAACGGATGTGAATATTCAATATTGTATAAAACTGCAGGTAAGTTTTCGAAAAACATTCTTGTGCTATTCGTTATTTAATACAATATTTATTATTCCCAATAGCTAGTATGTACATGATATAAATAACGAATCACCATGGATGAAGAAAAATCATCGGCTTTTAAAAGACGAAGTACAGAAAATTTGAAACAAGATGAATGTTCGAAAAAAATACTTCGTTCAACCTCGAATGAATTTGATTGGCAGTCATTCTGTTTCCTCTGTGGCAATTCGAAGAAAAAAAGAAACTCAGTTCTTCAGCGTGTAGGCCTCGGAAGTAATATAAAAGCTAGAGTTTTAGAAGCTGCAATAAGAAAAAACGACTTAGAGGTACAAAATCGTTTAGCACTTTGTGGTGAGTTTGATTTATCATCAGTAGGAGCTGGTTATCATAAAATACCGTGTTATAATAGTTACGTAAGAGGAATAAATAAAAATATAGAAGCTTCACATATACAAATTGAAAGTTTACCAGAACAAGCCTCAAAATCTGATGATTACGGTACTAATTTTCATTGCGATTCTTATGATAATTCTGACATACATATAAGTGAAAAGAGTCATTCAATCTTGACTGAAGAAAATCCAAAAAATATTTCTTATGAAAATATAGCAAACATGACACTTGATCTATTTAAACAAAGATTCTTTGATTATGAAATAATACCACTCACAGAAATTTGTTCTGCTTTTAGAACAATTTTATTTGAACAATGCAATAGAGAAACTGTACTTCGGTCAACTTTTATAAAGTCAAATATGGTACCTTTGGCCAGCAATTATTATATTAAATTTTATTCTGAAGTGGGAGTGCCTGATTTAGTTTGTTTAAATAACATACCTACTCATTACTTCGTCAGAAAAATTTATAGCTTAAAGTTGGAAAATGAAGAAATAAGCAATGAAATAAATGAAAATAAAAAGAAATCGACTGACTCACAGAGATACAAATTTAATTTGCAAGAGACAGAAACATCAATATTATATAAGGCAGCTACTATATTAAGAAATAATATTTCTAAAATTGACGAAACAAAATATTACCAACAGTCGATGAAGTAAAGCTGCAATTTTCCAAAAATTATGTTCCTTCAAATCTACAATTATTTACATCCTGGCTCATAAATAAAAGAGCTTTTTCTAATGTTAAAAATATATCGGACTATGACACAGATAATCAAAAGCGCATGCTTGCTTTGTCAGAATGTATTATTTTTTCTTCAGATGATAAAAAATCAAGTCGTATTCCTCCGTTTAATTTTGGATTAACTCTTCAATTACATCATAAATTTGGAAGTAATTTTTAATCGATACCTTAAATGCATATGGATTTTGTGCACATTATGATGAATTACGAAGATTTCTTACCGCTTTAGCAAAGACAAAAATATTAAAAAACAATACGGTTTATGTACCACCTAAAATAATGGATAGAACCACTGGCGGAGCGTTGATTCAAGAAGGTGCTGATAATGTCGATATTAATACAGAAACAATCGATGGTAAAGACACTTATCATGCCATGGCACGCGTCATATTTCAAAGTCAGGATATTAATCGCAAAATAAAAATTGAACCAATTGAACGACAATCAGAGAAATCGCTAAAGTTTAGTAATATACCTTTTTTGAACATTTTGTATTATAACAAGCCAAAGAAAAACCCAGAACCACCTCAATTTCTAGGAGCTACCAATGTAATTCAATCTATTCTACAAAACTCTAAGGGTGTCTTGACAAAATCTGATATTGCATGGGCGATACTGAGATCGCGTTCCCGAGGACTTCTAAATGAAGATACCAATTCCAAACAAGTGATTCCCAATTGGGTAGCTTTTAATATAGGTTTCAGTAAAAAGAAAAATACTATAACGATTATTCAATATGCTCCTGCGATACATGCGAAACCAAGTGATTTGAGTACTGTATACACAACATTAAAAAAGGGTCAAGAACTTGCTAAAGAATGTGGACAACTATTTTGCATACAAACATTTGATCAACAGCTTCATGCGCTTGCTCAATTTATTAAATTTGATATTCCACTAGAAATGAAAAACTGTATAGTTCGTTTAGGTAGCTTACATACAACATTTACGTTTATTGCATGTATTGGTAAGATTTGGGGTGATGCCGGTCTCCGTGAAATGTTAGCAGATTCGGGAGTGTATGCTGGTAAAAAGTAGATAGCATGCTAGAAGGTAATCAATTTTATCGAGGTATACGTGAACTGACTTTGTGCTATGAAGTTGTAATGACTTTACTGCTACAAAACTACATTATTTGGCTAAAGAAAAACGACAAAAACTCTGATAATGTTATTGATAATATCATTACTCAAATTCACAATTTCCAGCAAAAATTTGTACAAGGCTGTCGTGATAAACAAGAATTCATGAATTTTGTCGAAGTGATATATACTGCTATGACACCGACATTATCTGAATTCATACAAGTGGGACAAAAACATTCTCCAACATTTAAATTTTGGATAGAATGTTTGCAAAATATCCAAATATTGTTAGATTTTATTCGAGCTGAACGAGGTCACGATTGGAAGTTGCATTTGACAACTCATACTCGAATGTTACCTTTGTTTTTTACTTGCAATATACCAAACTATTCTCGTTTGGACTATATACGTTTTAGATATGATCATGAAATTACCAGAAGAAATAAAACAAGAATTTGAAGCTGAAAATTTCGCTGTTAACTTTACACCTGGAGCTTTCAAAGGTATATTTACCGATATGGCCACAGAAATGACGGTTATTAAACACACGAAAGCTGCAGATAGCGGTATTTCTGGACTTACTAGAAAACCTGCTACTATATTAAGATGGATGCTAACTCAAAACATTAATGGAGAATATGCAGCTGAAATGCGTGATAGAAGTAATATTAAAGATGCCAATAGTGCTTACGATAATTACGTTCACGAAGGGGAAAAAACAATCGTCATTTAGTAGAGATGAAGAAGATGCTTTAAAAATGTTAAACTATGTCACTAGTCATAAGTCTGACCCCTTTTCTTTGGAAAAGTATGCACCAAACTTAATCAACATAAGCACTGGATCTATTGCCTCGCCTGAAGTATCTAGTAGTCTATTGGGAGCATTTAGTGCTGGCACAGACAAACTCCTAGATTTTTTGAAAAGGCTCGAGAAAACTAATGAAAAATCTTTTTATGATGCAATTAAGAGATATGATTTAAAAACATTTAGCGAAATGCACAAATCTACGGTTTACAAAATCAATGGTAAAGAGACTCGCAAGGTAATAAAACCAGAAACAGTGTTTCAAAGAGCGCTGATGGTAAGTGATAAGAGACCGAACATCAATATGAAAATGATAATGAGTGTACCACTAACAGATGTTCCATGCGTACTTTTTAAACATGATGGTTCCAGACGAGCAACCCTTAAGTCTGATCTTATGCATCTACTAGAGAAAGTCATTCTTGATGACATAATATCCGATAAGCCATCACTAAAAAAATATAATTGTTTAATTATGGATGGCATGGCTGAACTTCTAGCTTTGAGTGCTAATAATCTTGTGACTTTCAATGACGTCGGTCATCAAATAATGGAAAAAGTTATTAGGAAATTGTATGATGCAGATGAAATTCATTTAATTTTTGACCGTTATGATGATTGCGGTATCATTCCAAAACAACAAGAGAGATATGCCAGATACGGTAATGGTAGCCACGCAATAGAAATAATGGGCAGCAGACATGTTCGAGACTTAAAAAGAATTCTAGCAAATAATGATAATAAATCTAATTTGACTCATTTCATTGGCGAGTATTTACAGGAACATCTTCCATCTTCAGAAATAATGAAAAATGAAAACAAAAAAGTTTACGTAGCTGGTGGAATTCAGCCTCGAGAAAATACATACGTTATTTCAAAAAGTTATCAATACGCTGATTTTAACTTAGCCTGCAATCATATCGAAGCGGATACAAGGATAATTTTTCATGTAAATGAACTACAAGTAAGACATACCGATCAATTACAAATCATAGTTGAATCTCCGGACACAGATGTTTTTATTCTTCTGCTGTCACACTATAAGAATTTTGATTCCAAACCGTTTATATGGTTCTATACAGGCAGGACGGACAGAAAAATTGATCACCGTCGATATATTCTGATTCACAAACTGTATAAAGAATTAGGTCCACAAAAAAGCTTAGCCCTAAGCGGCTGTGATACCGTAAGCTCGTTTCATAATATAGGAAAAATGAAAGCGTATGATATAAAGTAGCAAGTATTAAGAATATAGCAGTAGACAAAATACCTCCGGCAGAGCCTGTATTGTTACAACATGTTATGAGTGTTAAATGGCAAATCAATGAATGGTCTCAAGCAAGATCTGCAAGCATAGCATCCTTCGACCCAACACAATATGGCTGGATATTAAAAAATAATGTATTGTGCTACAATTATTTTGAAGGAGATACGGCCATGGAAATGTTACAAAAATTCATATGTACCTGCAGTGGAAAGTTACCCTGCAGCGTTGAAGACATTTATTCTTGCTTATCATAAGGCTTCAAATGTTGCGATCTTTGCAATTGCTGTATAACATGTCAAAATGCAGAAATACAAACTGATGATGATACTGAATCGGAGACTGAAAATTAATTTTTTATTAAATAGTTAAGTTTATATTTAAATATAAATATATTTTTTTGTATTAATATATACCTTTGATATATGCATTTTTTGTAATGTTTAATTAATTTATTTTTCATTTAAATATGATATTCATATTATTAAATCTTATAAATAATTATATGATATACAATATTTGAAGAATTTAAAAATATGTATGAGTGTTAGAAATACTAAATAGTAAAAATTGTAACAAGTAATGAATGAATAGCGTTTATTCGATTATATGCACGACAGCGCTATATCTATATATAGCGATACGTAGGGGTGGCGCGTGGGCGCTAGCGGCCGAAATTCAACTGCAAATTTAACGGGTTAAAAAAAAGGGGCTGGCTTAAAAAAAATACTACATTAAAGTATAAGTCTCGAGGATCATTTTGCGCTTTTGAACGTTCCGAAAGCTTTGGTAGAAGCTGAGATATGAATTTTTAGAGTTTACAACATTTAGCCATTTTTCGACCTTAAATCGCCCCTAGCTCGAAAAGGAAGTGTTTTACGAAAAAATGTCAAGAGACAAAAAGTGTTTATTTTTACCCAATTTACTTCTTTACTAAAATTGTTTGCAGAGCGTTTTTTTGCATTATTTTTATTTTGCAATTTTTTTGTTAATAACAAATTACCTGCCACTCGGACACAAAGATGTTACTTAGGTTTTTTGTTCGCAATAACTCAATGCATTGATTATAAAAGGTTTCATCCTGGCCTCTCCTCGTGGTCGGTGACCTTGATTTTCTAAGCATCTCTTTAGGGGTGGACCGTTCGTCTATATATCTATAGCTATCATACGTATAGCTACTCTGTGTTAAAATTTGGTGGCGTTTTAAAGCTAAAACATTGATTTTCCAAAAAAAAACACAAGAGTAGTTTTTTTTTAGATTTCATTGAAATAAACAACTTTTATTTGAAACTTTTTTTCATGAAACGACAAGTAAACTCCCCGCTACTTGGAGGCTGTTTTTGGGGGGAGGGGGTGGATTTGGGGAAAGCCACTTCCCATAAGAAAAGTGCGGGGTCCTTTGTCATTTTATTCCAAATTTGTTCCCAAAAAACTATTAATTACATGTTCTGAACACTAAACTGCGCCGCTCTTTAAAATATATATGGACACATTAAAAATTCATCTTACGTAGAAATTTCACAGGAAAAATTAGATAACATATGTATATACAGGGTGATTAAAAACTGAAACCTCTTATTCTTTGGTGAATTTTAAGGGAATAATTTAAATACTAGTAAGTGAAATAATTTGAAGTGAGGCACATGTTTTTATGTAAACATATTATTCAAAATCTGAGGCCTTTTCCTAAAATTTATATGCACCAATCGCGAGATATAGGGCATATTTTTCAAAAAAAAAATAGTATGCCACTGCTTTACGGTAACAATAAACATGATATTTTTGGATTCGTCTTTAACTTGTCTACAAATTACCACTCTCTTGTTTTTCGAAAAAAGCCTAATTTTTGAGTACAAAAAACGAATTGAATCGGACCTGCAAAAAATGAATATCTCGGAAAGTTCTTGATTTTTTTATCTAAAAAAATGATTATTTAAGACTCAGAAAGATATTTTTCACCAAGTTTCGTTACAATTAAATTATTTTTGCGGAAATAAATAAAAAACGAAAAATAAAAGAAAAACCGATTTTTTGCATTTTTTGGGAAATTTTGAGGTTATGTTAAAAAAGTGATCTCCACAAAATTGTAGATTCTTGCATGATCTATAACTTTTGTATTGGATAATTTTTTTACGTCAACTTTCGCCGATAATCGCAATAATACCATTCTTCACCACTTTTCAACCCTCCACCGCTCACGCATTTATTTTTTTCCGTTTATTATAAGCTACTTTACTATTTCCATTTATAAAAGTTCAGGTAACATTTTTTTTTCTCTAATTGTAAGTGTAATTTGATTGGATTATAGTCTATACTGCTCATTACAATTCTTCAAATTGAAATATCTTTGCATAAAACGAAATTGCAAATGAAAATTAATAAGTTCACTTCTAAATTTGCATTCCTTTATCTAAAAATTTTTTGCATTTTTTTCTAAAATACAAAAGATATTTTTGAATGGTTTTTCACTTTAACTGACTTCTTTACTTGACTGCATTACAGATTAGCAGTATGGGTAATCCTGATCGGTTTCGCGTCAAACAATGGAACACAGTTTCTTTTGAATATTTTTCCGTACAATTGAATGATGTAATCAGTTTTTTTTAAATTTAAATAAATTATCAACAATTACTGAAAAATTCATTTTTGCAAGTAATTTTTTGTTTTTTTTTGCACTTTTGAGCATGTTTTTGAATTGTGATTATAATTTTTTTTTATTTCACTAAAAAGTATATGTCAAAACTAAAATAATGGTCACCGGCAGAACTCTGTATGATGATTTTTCTAAGTAGAATTTTTGTTTGAAAAGAAAGTGTTTCGGACCGGAAAAATGAATATCTCGGAAAGTTGTTGATTTTTTATCCAAAAAAATTTGTGATTATTTAAGACACAGAAAGGTATACTATCACCAAGTTTCGACAAAATTAAGTAAATTTTGCGGAAATGAAAAATAAAAAAACAAAAAATAAAAGAAAAAACCATTTTTCGCATTTTTATGTTATGCTAAAAAATGACTTCCACAAAAGTTGTAGATTTTTGCATGATCTACAACTTTTGTATTGGATACATTTTTTAGACATCAACTTTTACCGATAATCGCAATAATACCGTTCTTCGCCACTTTTCAACCCCTCAAATCAGCCCTCCCCCCTCCCCTGCTCACGCATTTATTTTTTTAACGTTTACCATTTCCACTTATAAAAATCCAGGTAACAATTTTTTCTTTTCTTTTTGCCTCTAAATGAGTTATTTCCATCGGTCTACTGCAAAATATGGTTCTGCTACATCTCGCTAGGGCATCCCATTTCATCATTGATTTCGAGAAAATGACAAATAAATGTTATACCATGTATAGGTGATTATTGTTAAAAATATCAGGACATTAAGTTATTTAAAAAAATTATAGTAATGACTCGAGTCATCAATTGTTTATTGCAACACTTTTATTTTATTCGTTTTGAAATCGATACCTTTTCGGATACTTATTTACACTTTACAGGAACTATGGATTTCCTAGAGTAAATTTAAGCAGTTGCCAAAATTAAAAACTATTTAATATTCACCAGCAAAAACCCATGCGGTTACTGATGTACCTACCACAATTAGATAATGAGCGGTAGAACGTAAACCATCATCTAAATAAATATAACATTAAATATTCCTGGAAAAACTATCTCGTTTAAACAAATTATACACGGGATAATTAAGAGCAACTGTAAAAAATTGGAAGGAAGACAGAACAACAAAAATGTTACAAGTTTGCGTTTAGAAACCCGTGTCCAATTTTAATGCTTTAATAATAATTAAAAGGTATTGAAGTAAGAAAAAATTGAATTATTTTCTTTAAAAACTGACAAACATTTTTTGTTTGCTTTGTGGTCATGTAATAAAGTTATTATAACAGTTTATGACTATAAAAATATTTCAGTGGCGTAGATATAGGAGATTTCTACTTATTTTATCCTGTAACTTCTGTTTGAGTGAAAATAATTTAAATTTTATAGAATTGTACTTCATTAAAATTTTTCAGTTACCATTACATTTTTATTATATAAATTCTCCTAAACAATTTTTATTTGTGGCTGTATAAATGAGTCAGTATAACAAATTTATTATACCTTTATATTTCAACTAGTTTGGAAAACATTAAGAATTGTCTATAGGCATTGTTTAAATACCCTACATAAATTGTGTCCCAAAAGTAACGCAGCATTTGAATTGTGCCCCATTTCATTCCGAAGAGTTGGCACCATTGAGCAGGGTCACATGTTGTAGTAAACGTTAGACAAAATGAAGCGCTATACGACGGATGAACGAGTGAAGATTCTGAAAATTCATTACAAGTACAGAGATTGTGTAGCTGAGACTGTGCGAAAATTACGTGGAAGGATCACCCCGAATGAAACAACTGTGAAAAAGATTAGTTGCCAAATTTGAATCAACAGGTTCGGTTGCAGACAATAAAAAAATATACCGGCCTCGTACTGGCCGTTCAACCGAAAATATTACTACGGTGAGTGATAGTGTGGCGGGAATTCCAATAACCTCAGTGCGCCATCGGCTTTTCAATTTATACACGACAGGACATTTCTTGCGAGGCACCTGGCTATAGCCCCCGTAGCCCCTCTCCTAAACCCAGACCTGCCTACAGTCAGCAACTCTAAAACCAAAGGATATGTGCACGTAGGGTTACCAGATCTATTTCATGACAGACCCGGAGACATGACCCGTATATATATTTGATGCCCAAAAAAAAGAAAGGTTATGCAATCAGGAAATCTGGGAGACAAATTGTTTCCCAAGAAATCGGAAAAAAATCAAGAAATGTGGGAAATGTTTTCGAAGATTACTCCTATGCACGATACGTTTAATATCTGACTCCATAAACATAACATACTTGAATCACATCAAAGAAATGTGTAGCGTTTTGCCACTGAATAGTGAATATTATTCTACAATCAGAGTTAATGCGAACCGTATACGCAATTTTTTTGAAAAAATCTTAGTACGCCAGTGAATTAAGCGCGCTTTATAATGGGCCTACACCGAATTTCATAAAAAATATTGCATATTAATTATTCTACGATCAAATTGTCAATCGTGCTGGTCTTTACGTCTTTTTATCCAGTAACCCATGAAATAAAAAGTGAAACAAAATGACTATTTAATAAAAATATTTAATGGGCATGGGCATAAAAACAAACAAGAAATAAATTAACTAAAACAGTTAAATTTTTGTTCTATCTACAAGTTCCTCATTAATTTCAATACACTTATCATATCTCTTTCGCATATTACGTATTACCTACTCTCCTAAGTTGTTCAGGAATAATATCTGTACAACCCTGAATAATTTTGTTACGTAGTTCTTCGACCAATCGCCGTCTTGACTTACAAACCAATTCCTTTAGTTTACCTCAAAGAAAAAGTTAAATTTTTCGAAATTGTTATTGGGCCAATTTCTTACCACTACTGCATTGTGCACCGGTAATCCGTCTAATTGAAATTTGAAGTTGAAGCGATCTTGACAGGGCAAGTCATGTACTGCATTTCAAAATTCACTTTCCAGGAACAGATTTGCATTTAAATTTTCTTGAAAGAAAATCGGACAAAAGGTTGTTGTCCAGTATACAGCACCATACATTTATTTTTTGGAAATATTGCCTCCTCCCGTTTATTACCTAGTCAGGATTTTTTGTGCACGATTAGTAATTTTATCGTAGAATAATTATACAATATTTTTTTATGAAAATTGATGTAGGTCCATTTTATGGGGTGTTTAGTTCACTGACATTTTTTTTTAAAACGTTAATATGGTTTCTTAAATTTTTATCCCCCAAACATGATCTGGTAGGCCTTGGTTTTTGTACACTTTTGTGGTTTTTGTACTTTTTTGTATTGTTTTGTAAGTACACTTTTCTCCCATCTACAATCCAAATAAAGTTGGTCAAAATCGCCATGTAAATAAATTTTTTATGAGGGTGACATGGTTTCAAATGAGCCACACTGTATAAATTTATATTTGATTTTATTTCTAACCGTACTCGATTATTATCAACTAGAGAAGTATAGTCCTTCCGAAGTCAGTTGAATATGCAAAAAACGTCTGGTAATAAAATTTAATGAGTTTCATAGACGTCCCTAAAAAAATTTTCTGCTAAAGGTAAAAAATTATAATAATTTGTATGTAATGTGTAGAAAATTTCTATTATATGTTCATTTGGCCAACAACATAATTTAATTATTTATGTCCACAAACAATTTTATTATATTGGTGGTAAATTTCGTTCTGTTCCGTTTCAAAAGGTCTCCAAAATGCCATGTCACATATCCCTCTTATTTCTCCCTTTCGCAATTGTAATATGAATGATTGATAGAAGGTGCCTATAATAAATTAAAATTACCTGATTCACACCAAATTCCACATTGCTGCACTGCACTGCTGGGCAATTTATGAACCACTTGTCGTCTGCTGTGATTTATTGCCCAGTGGCCCAATACAACTGTAATCGCTTTATTTTACCCGCGCTCGCATTCTTCAACTGAGCGTATACACTTCTATCATCTCCACGTTTAGTTCGACCAGACCTGTTTATCGGTATGGCTAAATAAATATGGGAACAAGTTTTTCAAATATTTCAATGCCGAGTTGCTGCGTAGCGACCGAGCCTGGTACATACCTTGAAGATATTGGTTCTTCAATTGACTTCGGAAAAACTATACTAAACTATGTACCTACCTTGTTATTACTGAAAATTTCTTATTGAAGTAACGCATCTCCATCTCTCTGTAAGCATTGATTTTATAAGCTACGCTATAAACGCAGGAGGGCAGCGGTATGTTTTAGTCAAACTTCCTGTTAATAGATGGCGCAATAAGGCATTGTTTGTCACGTCGCATCGCTGCTGTCCGCCAAATTCATTTTGATTTTATATATTTTTTTTAAATTCCAGTAAATAATGTTTTCAAAAAAAAAAATACTATAAAATAATACAGAATAAGTTTTTATTACATTATTTCATTTTCTTTAAATATCCAAAAACGTGAAAAGCAGTTAATTGCTTTTGTGTTCTTGACGGTCGCGCAAACACTCCTTTCATTAATATAAAAGCAATACTTCGGTTCCTAGAATCAAAAATAATAATTTTGGGTTTTATACAAGCAGTCTATGAAAGTTCAGGTAATTTTCTGACCGTAATTACCCGCACAGTAAGGGAATACCAGTCAATCTGATAATCATAATGTTTATAGTTGGCAGGATTTTTGTTTGTTTATATTACAGTATATTTAACAGTAAGTCATACTGTTAAAAAAATTGGAGCATTATGAATAAGGGGCTTATCATTAACATTTTTTAAATTTTATTCACAGGAGAGACGACAGGTGCTGTAACCAATAATAATTATACATCCGAGTATGAGGAGTAACTCAGCACAGTGTACCGCAGGGTTCTATTATTGGACCAATATTTTTTTTATTTTTTATTAATTACATATTTTTTGCAGTCTGACGACACCATTCTGATTGTATTGTACAAGGATTTCTCAGAGTTAAAAGTAGTTTCAGAACAAATAAAAACAGACCGAAAAATGGTTTACTAATAATAAACTCAAAGTGAATGCTAATAAATAGAGTTCGGGACTCGGTCGGATGATAATAGCCATCGCGTCGGCCTTTCGCCACAGCGCCAGCGCTACCTACGAAATCGGTAATAACGGCAGTTATTGGCTTCGCGTTTGCTTCGTGTATACGTGTTTTAATATTCTAATAATGTCGAACGCGCCAAGGGTTAAAAAACGACGTTTCGCTGATAAAGTACGCAAAAATATTTATATCTACCTCTTTATTTATTTGTTTACGACAATCACGCCTATGACTAGCCGACGAAAACCCCGAACTCTACTAATAAAAGTCAGTAACTTTTTATTTTATCAAATCGAGTTGATATAAAGAGTACTTTGGCAGTTACCTAATACATATCCGCAATACTTTAATTTCCATTTACCTTGATTTCTTTCATTCGCGTTTATGCTATGCAAGTATGCACTTGCGTTATGGGTCAATTCGAGCCATTACAATAAAATATACATATAATTTAGAAAAAAAGCAATTAGAACTATATATAATTTAAATAGCAAACATCATTGTCATTTGTGGCTTTTAGCATTTAGTTTATTTCTTGCATATCTATTTACTTTCCGTTAGACGAAGTTGATAAGAATATTAACAAGCTTTCTCTCCAGTCAGATATCCATAATGATATAATAAAGTGTACATCAATTAGAACAAATTGCTATCGATTCACTGGAAGTAAGGCTTTATAATGGTAAGGCTTTACAATCTGTTAGACATTTGCTTAAAAACTGTTTCTGTACGGTGCAAGAATGTATAAACACTCGGTTTAGTTATATAGTGAATAAAAGTTTTTAATTAGCATACTTATAGTATAAGAATTTAATCTGTTTTTTGTGTTTTTTTTTACTTGTCTTACTCATAAATAGGGCTGTCAGAGAGAACCGAAATTTAATGGGGTGCCACGTGGGTCAACTGAGACTTGTTAAACCATTGCCTCAGAATGCTTTTCACTACACGTCACGTTAGTATACTGTTCTCTTTGTTATCGTACGGATGTTGCGAAATTAATTGCTATCCGTTAGTGATGCATTGTAGACAATTTAATTTGTTGCTTTTTAATAAATAATGCGAACGCCTATGTCCCGCGGCTCAGGTTTGACAGCCTTGCTCATAAATATTTTTTTTATATAAAAATATGTACTTTTGTATACACATATTATTCATGTAACATGGTTAAATAATAAAGTCTATTCTATTATATTATTTTAAATTGTTCAGTAATAATAAAATGAAGTAGACATATTGGATCATGATTTTTTAAATATTTGATTTTGAAGAAAAATTAATTATAATTTCATCTTATTATATTTTTGATTTACTATGGCTTTCTACATCTATTTTCAGATCATTTTTTATATTCGTTTACAACTGTAAGCTGTTAATCATTATTAGTTGTTGAACAAAAATTATTCAACATAAAACAAATACAATAGGTATTGTTATGGTTTTTTTCTATTTATGCACGGTACATGTTGAAACTAATTACTCATAGCTGGTGTGAGCAATAAATAAATTATTGCTTTTGTTTATAATTGTAGGAGAACTACTTAGGAGGTCGTTTTTAGGATTCACACGTAATATTTTCTTTAAAAAATACTACTATATTCTTACATATAAATCCCTAAGCATAACAACGCTCCTTCTCGCATCTATCCAACATAACCTATAAACTAAAACTATAAAAGAACACCACTGATCCCTAGATCTCCACTTCTTCTTCTAACGAACTACGTAAATTCGCGCGAAATTTAAACTTTGAAACAATTTACCATATTATTTCCCTTATTTTAAAATAACATTTATATTCAATATTTTATAAAGTTTCCCTTTAAAAACTTGATTAGGATACAAAAACAATTTATAGTGTACAAATATAGAACTTATAAGTGAAGCCCTTTTTTTTAATACAGGTAAAATACATATTTTTATACATTACGAATATTATTTTATTAAAAAAACATGGTAACCATCTAAAGATAAACATTTTTTCATAATGTTGGACATGCCTTTATATTGCGAGTACTATTCCCGCACCCACTTATAGCTAGTTTGAATAGGCCACAGGGTGTTAATGAACTTATGTCAAATATTTTTGCCAAATTGACGCTGAATTTGGCACTATTTCTGCAGGGCATTAGCACATCTTAGTTTTTCGTGTCATCAAATATTTGACAATTTTGCGTTGTTAATAAGAGTATTTAGTAAGGTTATCTATTCTCTCTTTTTTTTAATTTAACCAAAGTTCTAATATTAAAAAATTATACGAAATGATTTTTCCAACAGTGAAATGCGTGATATGATTTGTATTTCTGCTACCTACGTACACCTAATTCTAAATTATGCGGTTGTAAAAAGTTGTTCCCATTTTCTACACAATTGCTCCTATAAAAAATTTCAATTTTCCCAATAGTTTTCCCGTATATTTTTTAAATGAAGGAGACATTATGTGAAAATTTTGAAGTCAAATAATGGTAATTTTTTTTATGTTCTATTACAAAAGTGAATTAGAGAAAAGAAAATTGCGGAAAATTCTTGGAAAATTTTATATAGATTCTGAGGTTTGAATATTTATGAACATCAAATATTTTAAGGTTTTTGAGGATGTACATTACGAATTAATTATGCGCTTTTTAATATTTTCTAAACATCTTTTTTCTTTAAAATTTTTTTGCGACAGCGATGAAGCAGTTTTACATTAAGAAACCTAGATATGGAAGTTCATAAAAAATTGTTAAAAATAATAAATAAAAAAAGGTTATTTTTTAAGTGGGTATAAATAAATAAAAAAAATTATATTGATACAATTTTTTACACATGTTTTCTGACTTCAAAACCTACAGTTTTCTATAAAAAAATGCTCACTTTTTCCTTATTTTCCTGGACTATCAATCTCCACGGCAATATGGAACCAATGAATGGCAATTATTAATCATCCCATTGTCTATAAATAACCATCTATTCTTTCGAAAAATGTTCATAAAATGAATGAAATGATCACCTGCTTTTTCTGGAAATTATCATGCATGTTACTATGGTGAATTTCTCTGTTACTCTGTTGTATGTGAAATGAGATTAATAAATATGCAAATAAATAGTAGGTATCAAATTTATTTCTAAAAAATTAAAAAGTTCAAACCATCGAAAGTTTCTAAACCGTCTCAGGAAGCAACTATGTTAGAAGTTATAGTAGGATCATATTCGATGCAAAGTAATAAATCATTGCCTGTCAAGTACAAATTGAATAATTTCTTTATACATTATGAAGGGACGAGGGGATCAGTTCAGGTGGTCTGGCACCCTTGTTCCTACAAAAATTCCTTTATTCTCATAAACTATTTATTTTAAATGTAATTTATTATAAATCCAATTTGTTTCCTAAATTCCACATATGTACTACATTTTACTTCTGTATGCGCCACTGTTGTTTACTTGTTTTTTGGAAGCGCTCTCTAATTGACGGCAAAGCTCGCCAGGTTAGTATTTGACGTATAACCGACCAGTTCGTACACTCGATGCACCTGGGCGACTACAGCTACTACCAGAACACAGTGCGTATGCAGCGGTATTTCAGATTTTACATTGAATTTCATTTTAAATTTGAAATGATTTATCTTACGCCTCCTAAAAATGATGACACGATATTCCTTTGATAAAAGACCGACATCTTTTTGCTCTACTTTGCATCGAATACGATCCTACTATAGTGATTTTAAATCTTTCAACTCCAGTGGCGGCTCGTGAAGGAGGACTCTGGGACTCCGCCCCCTCCAGATATTTTCAAACTATAAACTTTAAATCAATAAGAAATCTAAATAGCATGCATTCAATATCTCTTGGATGTTAGGTTGGTTGCATAAAGTGCATGTACCAAAGAGTTATGTTTAACCGCGCGCACAATCCCCACTCCATCGCGGACTGTGAAATCTGAGTCCATCGTGCAAGCATAATTTTATATATGATTGGACAAATTAGCACGTGGAGGGGATAGGCGACGATAGTCTCGCGCACTTTGTTTTGGACTCCATGAGGCAGTAACCCATATCACTGAAGTATGGTTATACGTGTTTTGTTTTTGCTTTGGCGCTTTTTAAGACATTATATTTTATAAGTTTAAGTTTAAAATGAGGGTTTGTGAAATAAAAAAACCTGTTATTAGTAATTTAAGTTTAGAGGAAAAAGTCGAATTGAAAAATAGCGGAAGTCCAACCCGTGTTGAATTTAATTCAGGTGCAGAAAGAGTGCAAAAGTAGGCCGGCTTTTATTCGCAAATTTGATAAAAACATTTATACTGTGTGGTTGTGACGAAACAAATAGATTTTTTTGTTTTGTATGATTATTGTTTGGAGGAGGCGAAGAAAACTGGAGAAAATCTGCAGTCTCTGACTTGAAACATTTACCAGACAAGATTAAGATGAAAATTCTCCTAAACACAAAAATACGTTGGTGAGTTTTTTACTTTTAGGAAGAATAAATATTGCTTCTTGTTTAAGTAGTGCTTATGCGGAACAAATAAATAGTCATAACGAAACAGTTAAGAAAAATCGATTGTTTCTTTAAAAAATTATAGATATCTTAAAATTATGTGGTACATGTAACCTTCGTCTTCGTAGACATAATGAAAAAAGTCACTCGGTAAACAAAGGGGTATTTTTAGAACTGATGGACTATAGTGCAAAAATTGATCCCGTTTTAGATAAACATCCTTAGTGATGCCCATGTTTTTAACGGAACTTCAAAAACTATACAGAATGAACTATTACAGTAATCTACATAATTATATCCTAACTGGGTTGGTTGATCGATTATCCACTTCAGCCCNCCCCCCCCCCTTGGAATTTTACTTCTCGCATTGTATCTAAGTACCTACTGTACACACTGACAGTATTCATTTTGGGGTACTTGCAAAATACAATGACCTTCAAATTTCTTAAAAATTTTCGCCCTCTCTGTATTTAAACCCACGGGCCGCCACTGTTCAACTCTAAAATGATCCAAGGTACACATGTAGAAGATACGACATACACATACTTTAAAATTCAGAAAGATTCTGTGCTTATTTCATTTTTTAAGAGTTGCAAATCATTTTTCATTGAATCATATATTTGTCGGTGCTACCATTGTTGGGATATATCGATTACTCTCATATACATGGTGTTTCTTAAGTACAGGTCAAAATCCAGGGGCGTATTTTATGTCCAAAAATAAGGTTTTTTTTGTTATATAAATAAGGGGTCTTAGAACAGCCATTGTCCAGCTACAGCGTGTCAAAAATTAAAAAAACTCAGTTTTTAATTTTTAATTTCTAAACCGCTTGAGATTCGCCATCCGCCAAATTCGGTGTGCATATTTAGTATAACAGTAGGTATGAAACAAAAAATAAATTGCCAGCTTTAGAAACTTTCCAGTGGCGGAGGTCTGGGTGTTATCGATCATTATTTGCTAAAAGTATATAATATGTCACCTTGTATAATATTACAAATAAAATACGTCATCAAATGCGCCAATGTATTATCTTCACTTTTTGTCTTATTACACATTTTTGTATTCCAAACCGATTAACAGCAAACTTGATTTATTTGATCAAGTGCATTTTTACGATACTCAGTACAGGGTGATCGATTTAACTGAAGAAATTAGTTTTTCTGGGAAACGGCCGAGAAAAATAAATTATTTTTGAAACTATTTCATTTTTGCTTACTTTTACTAGAAGTTAGGGCAGAAATACAGAAATTAACTTTACGACGCTAGGCGTCGCGGCGTTTAAATTTTTTTTCCAGCAACATACATTTTTTAATATGTCACGATAAAGATCTCTTAATTTTGAATATTTTTCCTATGTAACATTTTTTTATGTTCCCATTATTTAAAAAGTTACGGGCAATTATCTAGTGAATTTCTCTATCTCATAATTATTATTGTAACGACATAGTCAGCGATATAGATCTTTTTCAATGCTCTTGCTGGTTCAATATATCAATAACTATGGTTCTATTTACAATAAAAAACGTATTCACTATAAACAATTTAATAACACAACTGAGTATATACAACAATTACTTTAATTTGTAAGAATTACAAACCCACCAACAATATAAAGAATATCAACTGAAATAAGTACATAGAAAAGGAATATCAATTGAAATAAATAAACACAATAGTTAATGTTTTAATAGGTGTTCAATGTGAGCACCATTATTATTTAAACACAATTCGCAACGTTTTCTTAGTTCACTGGATGTTACTTTTTTTAAATATTGCCACGTATTTCAGCACAAGCCGCAGTGATTTTCTGCTTCAAATGATCAATACTGTTTGTTTTAGTTTTTATACACAATATTTTTTAGGGCTCATTACAAAAAGAAATCAAGAGGGGTTAGATCTGAGGCTTTCGGAGCAAATTGCAAAGGGCCATTGGTACCTATTCACTTATTTTCAAAGTGCAAATTTAAATAGTTTTGAACAACTGCAGCATTATGGTAAGACGCCCCAGTTGAAAAAACAGAAAATTGCAATATCTTTGTCCCGTTAAGACACCATCACAAAAATATGGACCTATTAAATGGCGCCCTACAATTACACACCATACATTGGCACTAAAGTGACCCTGCTTTTGAACTTCTCTAATACTATGTGGGATTTCTTCCGACCATTGATGAGTATTTTTCCGGCTTGGAATGCCATGACTAATAAAATGACTTTCGTCTGTCCACAGAATGTGGTTATACAAATTAGGATCATCATCTAAATGCAACTAAGAATTGAGAAATAAAATTTTTTCGCCGTTCAAAATCCCCAGGATTTAACTCTTGCACACTATGTATTTTATAATCGTGAAATTTGTTAATTCCTAAAACTCTTTGAATTGCATTATATGTCAAATATAACTCTCTCGGAGCCTTTCTAATCAATGCTTCAGGATGATTTTCAAAATAGTTTATTATAATTGCCATATTTTCACCAGCGGTTGTTAACTAAAAATGATTTCTTATTCTTACGGAGAACATTTTCCAATTTGCTAAATATTTGATGATTTGGAAGATATCTTTCGGGATATCTAAGTGCGTATAATCTTCTTGCCCGTAATGCATTTTTCTGGTTCCAGCCAAAATACATGCTTCAGATCTTCTTGAAATTGTAGCACATCACAAACAGTTATAATTTGCTGACGTAAGTGCTCCCCAGATTCAATGTGAACCTTATAAACTATTGTCTTGAGATGTACCTAAACAAAATTAATAGGGTTCATTTTGTGTGATCTGGGTGGCTAAGGTTGACCTGGTCCTTGAGTGCATCATCCAATCACGTTATTACTGAATCTTTCATTTAAAAATTCATAAATATGTTTATCTCTTTGTACAGTTAATTTTAAAAAAGTATTATCTCTATACTTCATCGTGTATGTATTCAAATAAAAGCTTTAATACACGCAGAACCTTCAGCAGGCTCACCTTTTCGATGGTATCTTTCACTGAGGCCTTCGGCTCAGTATATTTGCCCTGGTTCGGTTTTGGGTCTTGTGCTTAACAGTTTTTTATGTCCTTTCATTGTCTTTGCTTTGGGTTATTGAGTATTTTTGTATTTGCTGAAGGACCGTAGTGAGATCTGGATGATTTGTATCCTACATTCATGGTCTAGTTCTGAGTTTTAGTTCGCAGCAATCCATAACAATTATGTATTGTGTATAAAAATTATATTGGGTATGATTGATATACAAGATTTGGTTTTGTGAATCGCAGTGCGAGACACACAGTATATTGAATGTGAATGAGGAGAGTCGTACGTTGTACTTGCCCTTGCCCCTTGTTAATTAGCTATAGAAAGTTGACGTTCGGTCACAATGTTTAAATGACTCCGCTAATACTCGCGGTGAATCTGCGCTATCAATTGCCTTTGAGCTGTTTGAATCTATGGTGTTTTCTTAACATATCATCGAATATGATTGGGTTTCTGGATTTACCTTCATCACATCGTCCATGAATCGTGATTCGATTTATGTGGATTTTGTATTATTTTAGTAGAAAATTTGAAACATCGGTGATTTTCAGCGATTTTCCTATCCAATAGCTCTGGACGTCATCGGCTTTGACTCGGAGTGACTAGGGTGGCTTTCAGATCCCTGGACAGCTTAGGTGGCGGGATTTGAAAGATTGGTGAAAATCTTGAACGCGACCGGCGCTGTCTGGTGGTGACTTGTCAATGTGGAATTTTATGCCCTCCCTGAGGGATGTAGAAGGTTTTTCGAGGTAAACGGTCGACTTCTTGGTATGAACTGAAAACATGAGTAAAATTTTCACATTCACACCACAACACTATAAGCAGCACTGTAATTCTTTTTAACAATTCGACACCAGAGATCTCACGATTACTTGATTGTCTTTTGTTTACAAACGCACTAAAGGCCATATCCACGGCCGCCGTCAGAAGACGGCGGTGCCATATCACCATCACATTTGAGACCTTTTGAGCTTATAATGATCCAAGGAATACCTTCAGAAGTTATTACATATAGACCCTTTTAAAGTATGGACAATCCTGTATGTCTTTTATTATATTTTAAAGGTATTACGCTAATTTAATCAAATTTAAAAATCATTTCTAAAATATTCTTCGATACCAGAAATCTAGGTATGCAAAATATATGTAACCCCACAGCCAAGACTGCTGATATTGCGGGCTACATACCCCAACCAGCAATTATACCAGCTATACTTAGTAATAGCTACTAATAAATAACACAGTCCCACAAAAAAAAGTATCGGATCTGGTATTCAGACCCATGTATTTCCATGTATATTTTTCCGCTGAATCCAAATCTGCCTTCAGATTGTTAATGCATAATAAAACAAGTCTTCATTCTCGTCAAGATTGTCACGTATTATTATCGACAGCAATCATAAATTTTTTGTCATGGTCACCTCGTTAAGGCTCGTGCAATTTTTGATTCAAGCTCAACGAGTTCCATTTTGTCAAAAAATCTATTTGAAAAATTAAATTTGTCCCATGGTGGTGGTGGTGGTGGTGGTGACGGTGACGGTGACGGTGACGGTGACGGTGACGCCGACGCCGACGACGACGACGAAGACGAAGACGAAGACGAAGACGAAGACGAAGACGAAGACGAAGACGAAGACAAAGACGAAGACGAAGAGGAAGACGAAGACGAAGCCAAGACTGTTGATATTGCGGGCTACATACCCCAACCAGCAATTATACCATACCTATACTTAGTAATAGCTACTAATAAATAACACAGTCCCACAAAAAAAGTATCGGATCTGGTATTCAGACCCATGTATTTCCATGTATATTTTTCCGCTGAATCCGAATCTGCCTCCAGATTTGGCCCAACGGGTCTGAGTTTTCGGAAAAATTAAGAAAACAGGTCAAAATTCACAAAAAACATCATTTACGATCGACGAAAGTTATAAAAAGTCAAATTATTCTACCAGCTCTCTAGACGTAGAATGTTTCACTCGTTTAATTCCAATTTATCATTTTATTTATCATAGGTGGTACAGGTGGATGGATAAATATGCGTATTTATGCATGAACGACTGGATAGAAAGATGTATGAATTCATAAATGGGCGGGCGGATAAAAAGATGCTGCAACACGAATTATGCCATGAAAATGGCGTTTTGATATATATTCTGTTTTTGAATGAAATTGGACCAGCTTGTCTGACTTTATGATGATAAATTGGAATTAAACGAGTGAAAAATCATACGCCTAGTGAGCTGGTAGAATAATTTGATTTTTTATAACTTTCGTCGATCGTAAATGATGTTTTTGTGAATTTTGACCTGTTTTTTTAATTTTCCCGAAAACTCTGAAGGCATATTCGGATTCACCGGAAAAAATACATGGAAATACATGGGTCTGAATACCGGATCCGATACTTTTTTTTGTGGGGCTGTGTAATTATCCGAAATAAAAACTAATAATTATATAATAATAACATCTCTATTCCTCATTCTAACTACGAGAATTAGCCCAGAAGTCGGAGACTTGTGCGGGAAAGGATATGTCTAAATATAATATATACATAAATATAATTAATACAAAAACAAATACCTGATTATTGAAATTTTTAAAGAACGTAAATAATTCTAACCTCTTCAGTTCAGACCTATCAAATTTGATAGTGAAATAGTGTGAACATTATTTTATTATACTAATTTTAATGCTTAAATGCGACGCTCTTGCATTTATCTTACATGATAGGTTCAGTACATGCGCATAAAAATTTGCGGGACTCTAGTTTCTGCGTTTATACAGTCATGTGTTGCAATCATACAATTAATGTGGGATGGATTTTTACTCTACAAAACGTAAATACCAAAGTAAATTGATTTGAGTTGTTAAAAATCATTCTCTGGGTGTTCTACTTTAGTTTTAGATAAAACACTTTTAATATTTTATTGCCACTTGTTGCCTGAGTCGATAAAAAGTTAACGTATCATGGGACTATTCCAAAACATGCGGCGTGTGTGAAAATCTAAATATCAAATCTTTAATTCATATTTATTCACTTACCGAAAGTGAATTGCAAGAACTTCCGAGAACATTAATTTAGATCAATCTGACTTAGAAGATGAAGACGGGAGTGGTGAACGAGTTCAGCGTGAATCTCCTTGCCCATACTAATATGTAGTTAGTAGTACCCCATCATACTGATGATTTCGATTCATCTGATGATGAATCATTTCAGTATGCTAAAAATTGAAGACGTGAAGGCCAATTCGAACCTTCTGCTGTACTGCCACTAATAAATATAGATGACGTCAATGATGTGAGAGAGCCAGTTTACACAAATATGAGGGAAATTAGTGATACTGGAAAATATTAACTACTCTCTACAGTTTACCACGTATAAAAATGTTTTGGTCGCGCGAAACTAGAGTACCCCTAATTACTGATTGCAACATTTCATGAATTCGTCTTTCAGAGAAGTGTTTTTGGAAAATACGACCATTGCTACACTCTGTTCAAAGAGGTTGTCGTCCAAACTATAGGACAAGTCAAATTTCAATTTATAAACAGATGGTACCGTTCCATGGGCAGGTGCAATGAGACAATTTGTATGTGGAAAGCTCAACCTGGTTGAGCTAAACATCGTAATGACCACTCCGACGTCGACTTGTTGGGTCGATTAATGGGAAGTATGAGAACAAGAACTAAGAACTGGACCGTTTGATGCATCTACAATTTTTTTTATTTTAGTACAGCTGCAGGATGGGTTGAGTGAATAATTCCCAAAAGTGTCGCTCCTTTTACAGATATCCGGGGTGCAAGAGCCTAACCTTTGTTAAATGTACTTCTTGTAAAACTTTCTCGTGTTGCTCTGTTGGGAGAAATTGTATTTTAAAGTTTCATAAATAAAAATTTTCGTTTAATTTTGTGTTTTGCTATGAATTCTGTTAGTGCTTTACAGTGTGGACCATTTTGGTGATGCATGTATTGCTATCTTGAAAACTATAAGACATAGATAAATGATTAAAAGGGGAATGTTTTAGACACTTTAGACTTAATGGCGCTTGCAGATCGGTCCAAGCTCTTCAGGTTTTTGAGTTATTTTGAAAAATAATAAATGTATCGATTTCGAACTGTAACTTTTTTATTTAGAGGATTTTTTTTAATCTGAAAACACTTTTTTTGAGAAATTTCACTGTATATTTTAGATTTTCATTGCGACGTTTGGTTGCGGGAAACCATCATGAACTTTCTCGTTTTCTTATGGGCGCCATATTGAATTTTAAGCTGAGCAAATAGAGCATTTTTTTGGATTTTCAATGATATAATATAAGTAGGAAAAAGTTTAAAAAACAACGTCAGAAATCAATATTTTAATATTTTTAATAAATCTAGCAACACCGCATAATTTTTCGAAACTATTATACAGGGTGTTAATGATAAATTTTGTCAAACTTTATTGGCGGATTCTACCGATGAGAATAATAAACTTTTACCCTATAAAAATTTTTGCTAGAACGCTTTCCTACGGAGATACAGGGTGTTAATAGTTTCAAATATTTATATTGTTTTTCCTGTAACTGTCACTGACAAAAAATATTTAGTGATAAAATTTAGGGGATGACATTTTTTTTGTAGGGACTATTTTTTCATGGATAACCTATTCCAAAATACACTCCAGTTGCGTAGTTATTGGGAGAGTAGGGGACCTTTTTTGAAAAAAAAAAATCGTACGTCACTAGTTTTTTAAATAATTTTAAATGTTTTTAAAATGTACAATCAATATGTGGCAATAAAGTATTCTTGTAAAGTATTCGTAAAATTTGCTGGTCTTTAGAAAATTTGGAAATCAAATAAGATTCAATTCAATCATTTTGAAAACATTTAACAGGTGAGTGAACTGTGGGTCTGAGAAGGCTAAACAATATCTTGTATTTTATAGTCACGTAAACAACTACTACGAAGAGATTTTTTGTTTCCACATTTTACCCAGGATTGTTTCATCAAATAGCCTCCTTTCGTGTGGAATTAATAAACATTAATAAAATCAAATATTTAAAAAATAATTCATTTTGAAACGACAACGTCAAAAATGTTGAAAATGACTAGATTAGTATACACTACTTTTTAATTAACAATATTTGCCCCTTTTTCACTACTATTGTTTTTAAAGAACATAATATTCTTTACTACCTTTCGTGTTTATACTCTATTTTAAGGTATTTTAATCGAATTCAAAAATGTGTTCTAAGAAATCTGATCAAATGAAGTTAAACAATGTTCTTCGATAACAGAAATGTAGATTAAAAAATACGAAAGCTAATAGTAGAATATATGTTTTTTAAAAAAGATCCGGTGTGTGTTACATCTTAAATTAATTTTTGCAGAATAAGCAACAAGTGGTGGATATTTTCTCATAGAAATACCCGTGTATTGGTGCCGTCATTGTCGTGATGTGTCGTTTATTGTCAATGTTGGCTGGTATACTTAGGTTTGAATTACATTAAACAATATTTATCTCATCATTGTCGGAGCATACTATATCGTGGGTTGTCAGATATTCCTTGATTTAGTAATTGATGTTAAAGGATTTAGTAGGCAATACTATTTTAATGTTTCCTGTAAGAATTATGAAACACTTTAAAGAAAATAATAATAAAACTATCCGTTCACTACGATCTGAAATTTGCATCTTTTATATTTTTCTCTATTATTTCGAAGCAACAATAGTCTGAATTATTATTATTAAATAACTAAACGTGCAAACTACACGTTTTATATATTGAGCCACATAATGTAAAAATTTACTGTCTCATAAAATACCTGAGAATTCAGAAACAGTCTCAGTGTTTGTTTATCGTGGTACGGCACTGGTTATCATTATTGAATTACTATTGTTTTAGATAATTATTTTAATTGGTTTGTCGATTGAAAGATTGTCGTTTTTAGATAAAATTTATCGCAAAAGTAACTCGATATCGTTGATGTAGTACCGTTTAATACATTTATTTATTTTTTAAGTCCTTGTTTTCCTAAGTGATAAGTTTTATAGCAATAAAGTATTTGGTGCTCCTCAAATTACTGGATACAACATATTCAGGTAATACATAAAATTTATCACATATTATTTGTGGAAAATTCCAATTGAATATTTGGTCTTTCTGCTTACGACCGTTACCTGTGAAAACCAGTAGCATATCTGATTTTGGCCAAATGGGTTTTGAAGTGACTGCGTAGAATAATAAATAGTAACGCTAATACTATTATATTAAATAAATTGTTTCATGAAGAACTGTACACGAATGTGCATACTGTAATGTTAAAGTGGGACAACTTAGGAGAGTATGTAAGGACCACTTAAAAAGGTCATACAGGTCGTAAAGTTTTCGTTATAACTTTTAAATCATTTGTAGGAATTAATTTATTTTAAGTGTGTTTTAAGAAGATAAACCGATTTTCGAAGTCAGAAACACAAAATTAAAAGACGAAATATTTTTGCTACTATTTCGTATTGAAAGTACATGAACCAGTAACCAGTTTAATCGGCCTTTCAATATTGAGAACAATTAGTCTTAGTCAATATTCTCATACTTTAGTCCAGTATTAACAGTAAAACGAATTCTACAGTAATTTTAGACATTTTACAGTTCTTAGTGGAAAAATTGTTAATTTATCGAACGTGTCAAATGTGAATGGTATATAATTTCTAGTAGGCCAGCAATAGAGATTTTGTTTGTGTCAAAAATACTAGTAGCAAACGGACTGTGCCATATGTTTCCTACTCCAATTTACCATTAATTAATTTTTTATAAACATTTTTTGAAAAAAAACGCATTTTTTGTTTTGACAATTTGTAGAGAATTGAAATACGAATAAAATGAGAGGTCGATCGATCCGATCGGATAATTGGAAACTAAGAAAACCCCGAAAAATCGGATAAAGTAATGAATTATATATACTTTAAGTATGTACAAGGCGCTGTCGGACCATTAATTGTGGCACTATTGCAATTTGAATTTTTTGGTCCACTATTTTGCAAAATTTCTGGATGCGTTGGTGATTGAATATTGATATGAAACCTGTAGTCATTCTCTGTTTTGTTCCTGTATTTTTTGATATTTACGCGAAATATTGACATCAAACGTAAATTTGAGTTTTCTTAAAAAATGTACTTTTCTGTTCCAAATTTTATTGCATTTTGTATATAGCACCACTTACAATATAGGCTATTGATTATGTCATATGATATGGAACTACAAAGTTGTTGGGTTTTTATTGCATGAATCGTTCAAATGGTTATTTAGAATGAAAAAATCGCGGAGTGCTATTAAATTAGAGGGTGGAAATTGCAGATAGGGGTGAAAATGCACCCCTTTCAGTTTTTTTATTGTAGCTCGAAAACGAAGCAAAATTTCGCTATAGTTAGCTTATTTAAAAAATTTAAAAGGAAAATTTTATGCAAAATAATCGTTAATAAAAAATTTGAAAAAAAGCAAAAAATTCTATTTTCTGATTTTTTTTTTACTTTTTTGCCTCTAGTTTTTTTTTGAGTAAAGAAAGGTATAGGTATTGCTTCATAGAAAAAAAAAGTAGATAAAATTTCCTTAAAGCAAGAGGTTGTAGAATATTTTTGGATGAAAATTGACTGATATATGGCAGCTCAAACCAATTTTTCGATTTTCGTCGCGTTTACCCTTATATGTTTTAATTCTCATTTTTTGCAAAAAGGAAGGAAATAAGACGTTGTAGGATTTTCATCACATGACTTTTTTGAAGGGTCGTTAAAAATGAAAAAACCGCGGGGTGCTATTAAATTAGAGGGTTGAAATTGGCGATAGGGGTGAAAATGCACCCCTTTCAGTTTTTTAATTGTAGCACGAAAACGAAGCAAAATTTCGGTATAGTTCATGGGAAAAATTTTGTAGAGAATTGAATTTCTCATCGAAATTACTTATTGAAAATATGTAAAAGGAAAATTTTATGCAAAAAAATGTTAATAAACAATTTTAAAGAAAGCAAAAAATAAGATTTTTTGATTTTTTTTATTTTTTTAATAAAATAATTTAGTAAAAACTTGAGAATATGTACAATAAAGTTTATTAATAATGTATATACAGTATGTCCACGGAAGAGGAGAAACTCATTTGTTTTTGACTGTATCGAAATATGTCACATAAAAAGTTCTGCCCCTCGAAAAAATGAGACTGTCATACAAATATCTTAGATTAGATGTACAGGGTAATAATAAATAAAAAAACACGAAAATACTCAAGAGAGAAGTACCATTATTTATTATTTTGCACAACATTTTCATAAAACGTCCTAATACAAATTTTAAAATAGAAATTTCAATTCTGACTTTTACTCTATATGTATAGCTACTTCCCACCTCAAAAATTAAAATTTTGATTTTAAAATTTGTATTGACATTATTTGAGGTTATAAACAGATTTGTTCTATAAAAATGTTGTGTAAAATAATAAATAATGGTACTTCTCTCTTGAGTATTTTCGTGTTTTTTTAATTTAAGAGCGCCTTCTACTTCTAATCTAAGATGTTTGTATGACGACAGTCTCATTTTTTCGAGGGGCAGAACTTTTTATAAAGAGTGACATTTTTCGATACAGTCAAAAACAAAAGAGTTTCTCGTCTTGTCAACTCCATCCGTGGATACACTGGATATACATTACCTATTTATTAATAAACTTTATTGTACTTAAATTCTTAAGTTTTTACTAAATTATTTTATTAAAAAAGTAAAAAAAATCTTATTTTTTGCTTTCTTTAAAATTGTTTTTAACCATTTTTTACATAAAATGTTCCTTTTAAATTTTTTAAATAAGCCATTTCGATGAGAGAATTCTTTACAAAATTTTTACTTTGAGCTATACCGAAATTTTGCTTCGTTTTCGTGCTACATTTAAAAAACTGCAAAAGCGCTTTTTCACACCTATCTTCAATTTCAACCCTCTAATTTAATAGCACCCAGTGGTTTTCTCATTTTTAATGACCCTTCGAACAAGTCATGTGATGAAAATCCTTGAACGTCTTATTTTCTTCCTTTTTTGCAAAAAATTAGAATTAAAATGTATAAGGGTAAACGCGACGAAAATCGAAAAATTTATTAAGTGGCCATGTACCACTCAATTTTCATCCAAAAATACTGTACAACCTCTTGTTTTGAAGGAAATTTTATCTACTATTTTTTTCTATGAAGCAATGCCTGTACCTATCTCTGCTCAGAAAAAAGTTATTTGGATAAAAGTAAAAAAAAACAAAAAATTGAATTTTTTGCATTTTTTGTTAAATTGGTTTTTATAAATTTTTTAAATAAGCTATTTCGATAGAAAATCTCATTATCTACAAAATTTTTCCTATACAATACTCTCAAATTTTGCTTCGTTTTCGAGATATACTCCTAATTTACTAATATTAATTTTCACCCTCTAATTTAATAGCACTTCGCGGTTTTTTCTTTCTGAATAACCATTTGAACGATTCATGCAATAAAAACCCATCAACGTTGTAGTTCTTTAGTACCCTCCTCTTTAAGACATAATCAATAGCCTAATAATATTAAATTGTACTATAACTAACATTATTCAAAATTGTGTACCTATATATCCACGGCCTTCACCTCCCGATCTTCCCCCACTACTCGACCGTGTACGCGCGCTCGACCGTTTTTGAGCATGTCTAGAGGAATTTTTCACCTATTTCGCATCATTGTATAGGAAAATTAGAATATACGTTCTGTAGAATTACACAGGGTGTACCAAAATGAATATCGGGGTTTTAAAACTTTGTAGAAGTTATTACGGTTAACTTACAATTACAAAGTATACATCAAATGAACGAGCAACTCAAACAGTTTGTCCTACAAGTATGCGTGCGCGTGCGCATGCTCTGGTTCCGCTGTCTCCCGTTAGAAGCGCTAGCAGCCAAGATGGCAACTAGGGAGCAGAAAGCTTTTTGTGTGTTACAGTCTGCAAAGACTGAATCTGTAATTAGAGTGCATCTGGAATTAGAGAACTTTATTTGGCAGCAAGATGGTGCGCCGCCTCATTAGCATGCCTTCGTATGCGATTGGTTAAACAACGTTGTTCCCGACAGGTGGATTGGCCACAAGAGGCCGGATGACAGAGCTTGTTTCGCATGGCCTCCACGTTCACCAGATATGACGCCATGCCATTTTTACCTTTGGGGGTTTATAAAGGATCGGGTGTATGTGCCTCCGCTATCAGCTGACCTAAACGACCTACGCCATAGGATTGAAGCTGCAATTGCATCAATTACTCCAGACACACTGAGCAAGCAGGTTTGGGACGAACTCGGCTATCAACTCGATGTGACGGAGGGTGCTCACATTTATCACTTGTAGGATAAACTGTTTGAGTTGCTCGTTCATTTGATGTATAATTTATAATGGTAAGGTCACCGTAATAAACAAAGCTTTAAAACCCCGATATTCATTTTGGTACGCCCTGTATTTCTACTTCTAAAATCCTAAAATCTAAAAAATTAAAATCGGACCACCTCCAGAAATTTTGCAAAATAGTGCACCAAAAAATTTTAATTGCAATTGTGCCAAAACTAATGATCCAACAGCGCCAGCTTTGTGCACACTTAAAGTGCACATAATTCACCACTTTTGTGTACAGGGTCAGCTCTACAACTTAAAAAATGGCGGAGTAAAGAATTTAAAAAGAAAATGCTAAATTTTTCGATTTTTCCAGGATTTCTTCGTTTCTAATTATCCGTTGACGTCTCGTTTTATTCGTCTTTCGTTTCTCTACGAATTGTCTCTTTATAGCATTCACATTGCTCTGTTAGTTTAGGTTTTATAAGCAAAATTAAAGAAAAATGCGTTTTTTACATAAAAATGTTTATAGAAAATTTATTCTGGTTATAATCTTAGAGAATCTCATAATTTAAATATAGCTTCGCATCGCCTAACGTTAACGGCTAATGGCCCTTTTATTATGTCCATTAAATTATACAGGGTGTTTCAGGATTAAGTCGATAAACTTTAAGGAGATATTCCTCATAATAAATAAGAAAAAAATCAAGTATAATTTTTTTTTCCAGAGACGCTTCATTTTCGAAATATAGGGCGTTAAAGATTTTTAAAAAAATTCGAATTTTTTAAATAACTTCTAAATGAAGAAGGCTATTTAAGCCAAATTTGGCATGACACATCTTCTTATAAGATACCATTTTTCCATAGAAGTAGAAGTCCCACAAGCAACCAGTGGCGGAGTTATAGGGACTCAGACTCATTAAATGATAAGAAAATAATACGGACCTACTGAAAATAAAAAATGATGCTGTTTTTAGATAGAACAGTTTGTTATTGACAAAAAGTGTACATTCACTTTTTCCTAACTCTTATAGTTTCATGGCAAAATTGATTTTTCGGAAAGGTGCTTCTGGATTCTGTCGATAAACTTTAAAATGAACCTCAACAAAAATTTTCGAGTAGGCTGCTGTCAAGCAATGTTAATTTGACGTTTTAAATGTTATTTTGCGAATTGTTGCATAAATTATCCATTAGATAAAGCGTTCAAACTAATAATAAAAATAAGTTTAATAATGCCGTCCATATTTTCGAACAATGAATATGCTGATATGGTCTTTGTATATGGTTTTTGTGATGGAAATGCCACGGCGGCTCGCCGTGAATATGCAGTAAGATTTCCTCATCGCAGACTACCAGCAAAGGAAACATTTTCAACGACATTCAGTCGTCTCAGACAAACTGGGTCTTTCGGTATTCCAACTTATGCTGATGGACATTTTGCCCCACTTCAGGACGAAGTAAGATCGAATACTATTTTAAACCATTTCGATGAAAATCCATCCACGAGTGTCAGAAGATCTAGCTATGAGCTAGGTATTTCGTCAAGTTCCATTTGGAGGACTCTTCGGGCTGATGGACGCCATGCGTACCATATCCAGCGTGTGCAACATTTATTGCCTCAGGACATACGATGCAGGCGCGTGTTTTGTGACTGGATGTTAAACCAAGCAGAGAATGATGATCAGTTTACGCAAAAAGTAATGTGGACAGATGAGGCAACATTTACTCGAAGGGGAATTTTAAACCAAAGGAACAACCATATTTGGTCCTACGAGAATCCACGGGCGGTAAGGGAACATAGTTTTCAGCATGAATTCCAATGTAACGTATGGTTGGGTGTGTTGGACAACACTATAGTTGGTCCCTACTTCCTTCCGCATCGGTTAAATGCTGACATGTTTACCGAGTTCCTTGAAAATGGTTTTCAAGATCTGTTAGAAGATGTTCCGCTTAATAGTCGAATGAACAGTTGGTTACAACTAGATGGTTGTCCTGCCCATTTTGGTAGAGGTCCTAGGGAGTGATTAAACATTAATTATCCCAGGAGATGGATTGGTCGTGGAGGACCTGCAGCGTGGCCCGCACGTTCACCGGACTTGACACCGACGGATTATTTCGTTTGGGGTGCTGTTAAACAAAAAGTCTACGAGGTGCCAGTTGATATCCTACAAGATCTAAGATAGCGAATAGTCCAAGCGTGTCGAGAATTAACTCCAATTCAGTGTCGATCGGCCACTACCTCCATAATTAGAACATGTCGTGCTTGTCTACAGTCGGGAGGCGCCCAATTTCTACAATATATTTTTTAAATCATTTCATTTTTGATTTACTTTTCGCGTTGTCTAGGTATAATATGAATTGGTAATTTTTTGGTTGTTTCAATTTACAAATAAATTTTCATGTAAGTATTGTTTGCCACCTTATTTTATTTAAAAGTACACAACACAAGTAAATGAAGTGACTACAAACTGCCTGAAAAAATTTAGGAGTATTGCAAGGGTCGTTACATAGATGTTAGGTACTTAAATATTTCTATTGTTTTCATCAACATCATATTTTTTCCTAAAAAAAAAACACCCTATATCTCAAAAACGAAGCATTTTCTGAATAATTTTAATACTATTGGTTAAACCCAAGGGAAGGGGAGACAAAAAGGCTTATTTGACTCACACATACCCGAAACTAAGACCAATTTTAATAGGTACTATAATTATATTTTTAGGTTTTATGAGGAACGTCTTCCTTCCGAAAAATCAATTTTGCCATGAAACTATAAGAGTTAGGAAAAAAGTGAATGTACACTTTTTGTCAATAACAAACTGTTCTATCTAAAAACAGCATCATTTTTTATTTTCAGTAGGGCTTTATTAATTTTTTTTATAATTTAATGAGTCCCCATAACTCCGCCACTGGTTGCTTGCGGGACTTCTACTTCTATGGAAAAATTGTATCTTATAAGAAGATGTGTCATGCCAAACTTGGCTTAAATAGCCTTCTTCAGTTAGAAGTTATTTAAAAAATTGGAATTTAAAAAAAATCTTTAACGCTCTATATTTCGAAAATAAAGCGTCTCTGGAAAAAAATTTATACTTTTATTTTTTTCTTATTTTTTATGAGGAATATCTCCTTAAAGTTTGTCGACTTAATCCTGAAACAGACTGTACGTATAATAAGTGCCAATGCATATTAAACAGATAAATTTTTGTGTTCTCGTTCTTAACAAAGTAAAGCGAGTCCTCTTGCAGAATCCCTTCTATAGTATTGATGAGTATATATGTTGTGTCTTTAATGAGTATAGTTTTTAATTTTTTTATTGTAATTTTTAATTTTTTATAGTAGTTTTTATTCTATATTTTGCAATTATGTTCTATATCTTGTCATTGGTCTATATTTGATAGTTGTAGTTTTGCAGTTTGTTGTATAATTATTATCTTTTTTTTTATTTGAGTGGTACATAGTTTCGACAATTTTCGATACTTACTTTGTATGAACCGTCTTATGAAATAAATATATTATTATTATTATTATTATTATTATTATTATTATTATTATTATTATTATTATTATTATTATTATTATTATTATTATTATTATTATTATTATTATTATTATTATTATTATTATTTTTATTTTTATTTTTTTCACAAACAAAACCTCTATTGATTGGCCTTTATAATATTGTACAAAAATTTCCATTCCATTAAACTTGAGATGTTTTAATTCTTTAAATTTGTAATAGGAAGTCGTGTAACAACTATTCTCATTGTTAAAGCCATACTGAGTTTTTTCTATAATTGTGTTGTCTATAATTTCATTGTTCTATCAAAAGTAGGAGAAAAGTGTGATAAAAGATCAAATGCATGGTTTTTGTAACTGATTCATGAAAATTAAATTTGCTATATGAAATATAGAAAAATGTACAAGGTGAAAGTTTCAGAAATACCACAAAGGAATGGGAACTTTGCCACTACCATCGTGGAATTTTGTAATTCAAGAGTATGCTGGCTTTCAATGGCGTATGGTGCATGCCAAAAACAAATTAATTCAAATAAATAGTGCAAAAACTATGGCCAAAACAAGTTTTAGTGAAAATATATAGATTATACGTATCCACAAATTAATTGCACTTATGGTATTAGTTACGTATCACGACATTTAATGCAATATTTGATTACTGTAGTCTCGAAAACATCCTTGAGTAAATAATAAATTTGAACATTGTATTCATTAGGTAATTCTCTGGGTTTTCCTTCGCTCCAATAGGCACATTAAAATTAATAGCAGCGATTGAAAATAACTCCTATCGAAAATTACTTACAAAATACCTTCCTACGTGTGGTTAAGGGGAAAAAACCGTAACGCAAAATTTACCGATACTGCAGGGTTATGGCTTTGTACTATTTCAGTAGATAATTAACCATTGATGTATTTACAGTGGTGTGAATCAAGGCACATTAGCTAAAAGTGGTTAATTAAATATAAAGTGTTTATACGTCTACAGTGTGACACATTATTAAGTGGCATAATTTTTCAGTCATATTTACTTTTTTTTATTATAGGTAAGTTAACTTTTTTATCTAAAATGTTATCCAGCAGCCATAGTTTTATTTTTTTTAGTTTTAACTTCAATGAAATCTCAAAAACAATTAAAATATGCGTGGTGACGTCATTAAGCGAAAATTTCAAATCAAATCCCAAATGTATTAATTTCTAGAATATGTTAATCTATTGCAGTAGCAACATGCGCGCGTTAACATCGCTGCTTTCGCATTTTTATGAGCAATTCTTTCACTGCTGCCACACTTGCAAATTAAAAATGATGCATAAAATTATTATTAGAAATTCCAGATATCAGTAATTACTACTTTATAAATTAAAAAATATATATTTTGGCAAATTAGTCAGATCCATAAGATATTAATGAAAGTTTTAGTTTTTAAATTTTCAAATAACGTGGTTTTAATTGGCACTTTAGAGGTGATTTCACTTTATATGCAGAAACTGCAGGACTAGATTCACTACCAAAAAAATAGAGTTAGTTCTATAAACTTTTTTCCTGTGGGACTCGTTATTCGAGATGCAGGGTGTAAAAAAATATATTTTCTGCCATGTCTTGATAATGCGCTGACGAAATTGAATGAAATTTACTACAGCATTTTCACTTAATTAGACCTTTTATTGAATGTAATATTAACCTTGTAGCTTTAACCAGTAGCGTACTACTGGAGGTGCCGCCTCATCTCCCCAAGAAAAAAATACGCCACTGGCGGGTTTTTTATGGAAATAATTATATTCCTTTTTAAAATTATAAATAATACTTTAGATACAGGTACTGTTACGTTAAATGAATGAAAAATGTTTCTTGGCGTTTTTTAATAGTAGCAGCCGTTTAGGAGATATTTGAGCTTGTTTTTACGTTTTATTGAATTTTCCTAATAAATTAATACGTTTATTTGATGAAAACCTCCCGGTTTTAACCAGTGACGTGCTACTAAAGCGTCCGCCAACGTTTACCAAGAAAAGAATACGCCACTGGCATTTTTTTGTAGAAATAATTTTATTTTTGGAAAAAATATCAAACTAAATAATAAAGTAATATTGACAAATAAGTCAAGTGTGTATGTGGACTAAAGCGTATTATGGTCGGCAAATAAGTAAATTATCTTCTAAATGGCTGCTACTATCAAGAAATACCAACACACTTTTCATTCATTTAACTTGACAGTACCTGAATGTAACATTATTTCTACAAAAACTGACAGTGGTGTATTTTCTTGGGATGACGGAACGGCATCTTCAGTAGCACGCCACTGGTTAATGCCACGAGGTTAATATTATATTCTACAGTGTCCCCCTAAAGTCGTGCACAAATTCATTATTAGGTAAACAAAAGAAATTATTAAAAATTCCCGAAACAAGTCGATTTTTGAATTTAATTTACTATTTTTTCAAATAATAATTTAATATACAGGGTGACCTATGTTCGAGTAATGACGTCATCACAATTTTTTTTAAATGGAACACCCCACTTTTTTTCCAATTTTCGGATTGCCCTAACTGAGCTGATTCCAAAAATATACCACAAGTTGCTTCTAATTGTTACAGGGAGGACAACAATACCCAAATTATTTACAAATACTAAATTTATTTACAAATAAATAAACGTACTAAAAATTGAATCAAATCACCACATATCATTTTAAAATGTCATTATTTTTTGCTATAATTTCTTTGATGCTTTTTTAATTTTATCTGCCTGATAGAACGTGCTCGTGTATTTCTTGCAGGCAATCATTTTTAAATAGTTTGTTAAGATTGTACAAGTAAATCCATTTTGAATGATTCTTCCTTAAAATATTGAGTATTTTTGAATTAATTAAAAAACATGATTCTAAGTGAAACCGAACGGATTGAAATTCTTATGATGATCGGATATGGTGATAGAATTCGAACTCATGAGGAAGTTTGTGTTTTGTTTAATGAAATTCATCCCAATCGTCCACCAATAAATCGATCCACGGTTAGCCGAACTGAAGCAAAGTTTCGAAATCATGGTCATGTTAAAGATATGCCCAGATCTGGCCGACCGACTGTAGATGAAGAAGTGCAGTTACAAGCCCTTTTGACCATTCATGAAAACCCGCAATCCAGTCTGAGAGTCGTAGCAGATAATTTAGGAATGAGTGAAAGTACATTGAGTAGACTTCTTCACAGAAACAAGTATCATCCCTACAAAGTCCACTTAGTACAAGAATTATGTGACGATGATTTCGACAGACGCACAGAATTTTGCGAAATGATGATGGAAGAATGTCAGGCAGATCCGGATTTTGTGAAACGCATAATTTTCTCCGACGAGGCGTCTTTTTATTTGAATGGCACCGTCAATAAACAGAATTGTCGGTACTGGTCAGATCGCAATCCACATTGGATGATGGAAGCACACACTAAGCATCCCCAAAAAGTCAATGTTTTGGCCGGAATTGTTGGTAATCGAATTTTGGGGCCGTATTTCTTTGAAGGAAATTTAGATGGTGCAAGATATTTGGAATTTCTTCAGTTCCATTTAGTTACTTCCTTGAGATCCAGATTTGCTCAATGAAACCATTTGGTTTCAGCAAGATGGTGCACCACCGCACTATGCCAGTGCTGTTCGCCGCTATTTAGATGACGTGTTTCCTCATCGGTGGATTGGCAGAAGAGGACCTAAGGAATGGCCCGCCAGATCACCAGATTTAACACCGCTCGACTTTTTTCTTTGGGGTTATGTAAAAAGCAAAATATACGTCAATAAACCAAACAGTATTAACGATCTGAAGGAACGAATTCGGCAAGAAGTTCGAGCGATCCCGCCTGAAGTCATTGGGAATGTACAGCAAGAATTTACTTCCCGTCTGGCCCATTGTTTGGCAGTAAATGGTCAACAATTTGAACATTTAATTTAGGTGTTTCTGGTGATTTGATTCAATTTTTAGTACGTTTATTTATTTGTAAATAAATTTAGTATTTGTAAATAATTTGGGTATTGTTGTCCTCCTTTTAACGATTAGAAGTAACTTGTGGTATATTTTTGGAATCAGCTCAGTTAGGGCAATCCGAAAATTGGAAAAAAAGTGGGGTATTCCATTTAAAAAAATTGTGATGACGTCATTACTCGAACATAAGTCACCCTGTATATTAAATTATTATTTGAAAAAATAGTAAATTAAATTCAAAAATCGACCTGTTTCGGGAATTTTTAATAATTTCTTTTGTTTACCTAATAATGAATTTGTGCACGACTTTAGGGGGACACTGTACATATAAAAGGTCTTATTAAGTGAATATGCTGTAGGAAATTTAATTCAAATCGTTCATGCAATATGAAGATATGACAGAAAATATATATTTGTATGTATCTCGAATAGGTACCCTAGAAAAAAGTTTATACTACTTATTTTTTGACAACTAATATATTCCTGCAGTTTCTGTGTTTAAAATGAAATCAAACCTGTATAATAATTACACAGTCCCACAAAAAAAAAAGGTCGTGATCTTGATGATTGACCATGTTATCCGAGGTCAAAAAAATTCGTATACCCTTTACATTTTTGTTTAGAGCCAAAAACATCCCTTAAATAGGGCTATGAGCACGGGATTAAAACTCGAATAATGTTTTATTGTAACCTGTGATGGTAATAGTTTTAATAACTAGGTGGATTTCATAGGGTCCAACGACACTTAGAGTGTACGATAATAATTCAATAAACATAGAAATCTAAATAAAAAACTTGGATAAATTTGGAACTGAAGATTTTTTGAGACAAAAAGTCTGAATCTGATTCGGGCTGAGGCTGTACAGTATTGGGGGTCATGAAGACTTGCAAAAAATGTAATAACATTTCCATTGTCGTATTTAAAAAAATGCAGTTGATAATGGTCCTGGAGAGACGAAATGTTACATATAAAAATTGATTATGCCATTCGATAGAGGGCAAAGGGTTGCCATGAGAAAGTGTTCTTTTTTCAATATCACCTCAAACAAGGCTGAAATGAAACAAAAACGGATTTCCAAAATGTCGTTTTTTTTTTTTCAAATATTTGGAAAACTAATCATGTTAGGCTTGATTTTTTAGAGGCATAATGTTGGTCCCCTGATTACGCAACTTTGACTCCATTTAAGCTACTTCGTATCTCTTACCGTTTCCGAGATCCCTGTAGCGAGAACCGAATTTGTAACAGCCTATATTATCAATATTAAAATAACGCGGAAAATTTCAAGGCACGCCCCTGCACCGGCAAATTGTTACGGTATTTCTGATAACAGAACTTTAATGGCTTATTATTTTCTTGGAACTGAATCTCAACAAATCTTGTATGGACTGCATTTGTGTGTTGCAAACTAGAATATTCATCGATTATTTGGAGTCCCAGTTATACCTAATATTCATAATATTCAATTAGAACCGTGATATTTAAATATTATTCATTTTATTAGTATTGGAGTTGTACACCTTAAGAATTATTGCTTTCTTGTCTTAATTTTAATAGCTTCGGTCGTAGGTGAATTATGATTTCAATTATATCCCTTTTTAAAATTATAAATAATACTTTAGGTGCAGATTCCTTAATTTCAAAGACTTTATATCATGCTCCTAGACATAATTCTAGGCTTCAGTACTTGTACTTTACTAATGGCAGGTCCCCAATATCAAATGATTTCCCATTATCAGAGTATGAAGTATGAAGTATGAAGTATGAAGTATAAAGACTTGATATATTTTTTCATTCTATAAATACTATAAAAAATTGTTTGTTTAGTAACTGTTATCCTAATCTTGTATGTGTTATGTAGCTTATTTGTTTTACTCATCTGTTTTTGTTTGTACATAAGTTCTTTTGTGTCTCGGTTTTATATTTTGATTGTTCTATCTTTTGTCTTTATGCTTAATGTTAGTTGTTCTTTTCTATTTTACCTTATCCTGTAATTTGAACTTTGCTTCGTTGGGTATTGTATTTCTAAATAAATAAATAAAATAAATAAATAAATAAAATAAATAAATAAAATGCAGCGGCATTAATAATATAACTTAGTTATTTTTTTACCAAGAGCAAAAAGTTGGGCTTTCGTTTCAACAAATCTGTTTTTCTTGATTTTTTAGTGAATTTCAGTTTTCAAACTTGTCCAGGTACCAAATAACTTCCAATGAAACACCTATGACGAAATAAACAACAAAATCTTGTTTTGAATGAGATGCGAAGGAAATCATAAGATAGGAAGTTATCTTTAACAAACTGAATTGAGCGAATATTATAAAACAATAAAAATTCACAAATCTCCGGAAAACAATTCTAATAGCTCTAAAAATATCTAGCAGACTTATAATCACATCAAATAATAAATACTCATCGTAAATAAAATGAGAAACAATAAACAACAGACTCAATTAAATATTGACACAGATAATAAAATGTTAGATATAAAATAATAAACTTAAAAACAATAATGAGATGAGATAATTAAAATTATTACTGATTTATATTTTTTTATAGAAATTTTCATTAATATTTTTCTGTAATCTGCTATTTCGTCTGCATACCAATGTAATAATCCAAGAATCATATGCATAAAAATTATTTGAATTTACTAAACCTAGTTCTTTGATAGTTGAATACAGCAGTTGTGTGCACAAAAATACTGTAGTCGGTCAAGCGAAACTGAGAACAGGTGTCTCAGGTAGACTATCAAAGTTGTCGTACCTACCGAGGTCATAAAATGAATTTACTAAGGCTGAAAATACAAATCCTATATTACAAATAAATAAAGGTTATGTCAGTCAGTCAGCTGAATGTGGGGACAGAGCGGGTGTCAGCCCCAATAATGTAATGTAACTTAAACAAAATGGCCAGTCAACGATTTTGTGGGACAACACCCGTCAGTTTGCGAAAAAAATAAAAATTTCGCGCAGGCCATCGGCGTTGCAGGCGGCGGGCGGCGGGCGGCGGGCGGCGGGCGGCGGGCGGCGGCGCGGCGGCTCACTCTTTTCCTTATTATTATTCAACGAACTATTTACAAATTTTATTTTAAAATGTAATTTATAATAATATTAATAATATACCTCTTAATTACATTGAATAGATCATTTATTTATTTAGTATTTCACATACAAGCCACCATTATGAAAGAAATATTGAAAAATTTATGCTCTGAAAAAATTGTATTAGAAATTGATACATATATATGTAGAGTATATGAGAATTAAATTATTCCTTCAAGTATTACATATATCTTTCAAACCATGAGAATAAAATTCAATCTATAGATATATAATAAATGTTCAATTAATTTTTGGACAAATTTTTCACAGATTTTTCAATATTTCTTTCATAATTCTTCTTTAATAGCTCGTACAATTTTATTAAAATATAATAAATAAATAAATGGTTTATTCAATGTAATTAAGATGTATATTATTAATATTTTTATAAATTACATTTTAAAATAAAATTTGTAAATAGTTCGTTCAATAATAAAAAGGAAAAGAGCGAACCGCCGCGCCACCTGCAGCGCCGATGGCCCGCGCGAAATTTTTATTTCTTTTTTCGCTGACTGACAGGCGTTGTTCCACAAAATTGTTGACTGACCATTTTGTTTATGGTAAATATAACAATTAATACCCTCACACAGGTTTTGAAGTATAGTAAACGAATTGCACATTATTTATTTTTTGTAGATACATACGTTGTGGCTGACTGACCAGCTCTGTTCCCACATTCAGCTGACTACTGTAGCTGACAATACAGCTGACAATATAGAATTTGTATATCGATTTTCAACCTTAGTAAATTAGCTTTCGACATAATTTTAAATAGTAGACTGTAAGAAATTCGGTGTGAGTGAAAGCAATAAAAGTTCGGAGTGAATCCATTGAGTGAAATTATGAGTACCTACATTTTCACTCAATACTGGCCATTCTGATTATATTTAAACAAAAACTGAGTACTTTTACTCAAATAGAGGTACTCCTTAAATAAGTTCTTCACGTAAATTCGTATTTGGTGCACTTGTACCTAAATCAGTTTAATGTCCTCGTTAGAGTGATCCCACCCTTTTTCATATTCACAAGAAGTGTATGACGTCATACAGTAGAAAATACTTTATAATATACTTTATGAATCGAAAAAATAATTAAAAAAATCTTCCCACATCCCTGGTCCTGATTGTAAGTTCTGCGTTGAATGTAAAAGGTCTGAAGTCCGTATGTCAAAAATTGCAACAGCAGTAGCGAACGCATTATCTTACCTCTGTATATTAATTTCGAGTAATTTTAATGGCGTCGTGAAGATGGCGCCACTTACATGTTGCTTCTATAATCTCGACCACAGTTAATAGAGAACCGTTAGATGCTCTAGAAAAGCGTGATCGTCAGGAGATAACGCCTTAGTCGGCGAGTCTCAGCTGGCGTGAAGAAAGTCGACTCTAAATTGGTTTTTGTATACTCAGAATAGAGTCAAAGCAAAGGACACGCAGTTGATAGTTAGCAAGTAACTAGTGATGTCAAATACAGTTACTTTTTAGTACTCCGAGTATTCGTTACTTTTATCTTGAGTACTCGTTACTTTGTATTCGTTACTGAGCACAGTTACATGTATAGTTCGGCCGGCACGATATGCGGATTTTTTTCTACGCCGACTTCCCGCAAAAGTCTACCACACGCTCGAAATACCCTACATTGTCAATATTAGCAAATAAACTTTATCCATCGAGGCTACATCTGTTCCAAGTGAACGTATAAGGTTTGTTCGTAGAGTGATTCATAACCGTTAGAAATCGGACAACGCATGCGTGAATCCATTTTAGCGTTCCTAGTGCAGTAATTTATTATTCAGAACGGACGGTCACTCGTTCGTAGAGACGTAATTTGTAGTTACGAACCGATTTCAAACCGTTTTTAAAATTCACGACGGAGCTAGTAAATTTTTAGTTCCGCGCATGCGAATTGTACATGTTTATGAAAATTTAAAATTTCAGCGTAGAATAGGGTTAGGTGGTTTAATATAAATCGATAGATTCTTGTGCTCTATTTTAAAGAATGTCTACGTCAAGTGAGGATGTCAATGTTCTTGAGATTGAGAATGGAAACTTATCTACATCAGATAGTGAAGAAGAACTTCAACAATTTATTAGGGAACCAAAAAGAAATCAGAATTACGTTGAAACTGTGCGAGCGTATACTGAGAATGATTCTTTTTTAACATTTTCGTCTCAGTCGTGATGTTATGAACAATATTGTGGAAAGATTTGAACATTCTCCATATTTTGTTTTGAGACAATTGCAAATTGTATAACAATAGTCACTTATGCGTAGAGCTGATATTTAAAGTAAAAACAAATGTAACTTAACCTAGGAAGCAAAAAACTCACCCAAGGAATAAAAACATTTGGTCACTAAATATAATTTTAACATTACTTTAAATTGATAAAAAGATACTTTATCTTGTCTTAATGCAAAAGGTAATTTGATAAAAATTTTAGGCCCCAAATAATTTGGTGATTTATTGGTAATTGACAATTTAGAAAAAGGTACCCGATTATTTTTATGCCTTGTATTTACACCATGTATGTCACTACTTAAATAAAATTTTTGCCTATTTTTTCAATTCATACGTATCAGGTGGGAGAATTTGGCAAAATAACCCCATTTCGCTATGTAGTAATGTTTTTGTGGTTTGTTGGCCATGAGAGTGCCTCATTCAGGGATGTATAATAAATGTAACCATTAAATATATTATATAATAAATGTAATCATTAAATATATTTTAAAAAATATATGCAATAAAAAAAGGTAACATTTTCACGTACAACAAAACATTTGTGTCCCAACTTATATAACTAATTTATTTATACTTACCATTCATTATTAAATATGTCTAAATACGCGAACTTTTCGAATCTTCCGTTTGTTTATGTTTTTTACCGCTCGCTTGTAGCTGTTAGTAGTGCACATAATTCAAGACGGATTCATGATTTCCGATGCGCGCGCTGTACCGGTTGGCAACCAGTTCTGAACTGCCTCTACGAACAAACCTATTTTCTCTAAGGCAGGTCAAATAATAACAGAACGGCGCAATAATAGATTATTAAAATCCAAGTATAAACAAAATCATTTTTCCAAACTGCAACGATTTGTTGTTTATTCATAAAACTTTGTAGTAGTAGGCATTCGCACAAAACAGTAAATAGTTTTGAGTTGATAAATTACGTTATTTGTTATTTTGGATATTTATTTTTTCGTTAGGTATTTCTATTTTCATATGACTAATTTCTATAAGACAAAAGTAGAATATACATGTTTTTTGTGTTTAAAATAAATAAATTTAGAAAATAAATATATTTAAATTTTAATGAATATATAAATAATTTAAGTTTTGTATGTTTATATATTATTTACGTTTTTCAGGTGCATAGGTATCTACTATATACTGCAACAAACTACGAATTAAATAATTACATTGATTAATTACTGATTAAATATATTTTACAGCTGTTTAATTAAATGTCAACAAAAAGGTATTTTATGGGACCGCCTAGCCGGGTGTCTTGGCCGGCGAATTTCGATCTGCCGAGTCAAGCATCACGGACGTGGGCCGGAATTTGGATGGGTGACCTAAGGCAGGCTCGGGGACGTGGCTGTGGCAGCCTGCCAAGAGACCTGGGTCGCCCAACATTTGCCGCACGCGTGTGATCCCCGATAAATGGTAATGAGAACAGAGCAAGAAATCTCTGTAACTCAAGACCATGCTAGCATACATTAACTGTACGAGACTTTGCCACCAAGCCATCCGTGTAGTAAATCAGATGGTTTGAAGAAAAGTACTCGAGTAATGAAGGAGGATGTACAAGGGGCCTAAAGTGCCGGTGGAAGACAATTCCACCACCCTTCGACATACATACATATATACAAAGGTATTTCATCTTAAGTAAAAATCCTATAGGTTGACGTCTACGCGACTACTTTTGCCTTGCGATACTCGTCGAACGAGTATATGATAAATATTCCGAGACCCGATACAAAATATTGTATCTATGAGCCAAATCTGAAATCCACGCGTTCAGTAAATATTCCGAACCGAGTCCGAGTATTACCGATTATCGTGATTACATGTATCGAAACTTAAAAAGTATCAGTATCCAATACTTTTCTCATCGATTATTCAGTATTCGTTACTTATTCAAGTAACGGATAAAAAGTAACGAATAATTACAATATTGACATCACTAATACAATAGTTTCACTCAGTTGTACTCATACTAATAGAGTCAAAATTTCACTCAATCGGGTGTGGACAGATTGAATTGAGTGAAATTTTTTACAGTGGAAGTAATGTTCAAATGATACAAGAACGGTTAGAGAAAAAGAATTGCAAGTCTCAAAGAAATAGTGATGGGCAAAGGGAATCTTGGATTTGGATGCGGAATTTTCGGTGGTGTAGGTAGGACTTTATGAGTTTGGTATCCCATATATTGGTTGGTGAGCATTTTCATCAGCAGGCCTTCATGCCAAACCGAATCCGAGACCGAGAACCGAGTACCGAATAGAAGACTAAACCCACCGAGACCGAATGAGTATCCGAGAACAGAGGACTCGAGAACAGCGGCAACGCAGAATCGGTGTATGTTGTCGACACGGTGTGGATTCGAATGCATCATCGGGATATTCTTATTTTCCGTTATTAAATAATTATTGAATTCTTATTTTTAAATTGAAGCCTGGCTGCAAATCATTAGTTTGGGATTTTATTTTAAAAAAAGTAATAAATAAATAAGTAAAAAGTTTAAATTATTTGGCCATGCAACAAATCTTAAAAAACATTCAATTTTTGGCCTCTAAAGCATATCCGCCTAGTGTCTAGTCCATCTATCTTCCTGTCCTGAGGAATACTTGAAACCTCATCATGAATTCGCAAGTATTCTGATGCTCGCTTAAAAGTTCTCGAGAACAGCGAGATCTTTTAAGAATCGAATGCATATCGATTCTTACATTCGAATTATCCCATCACTACAAAAAAATAATAAAAAACTTACTAACTACATATATTTTTGTCTATATTAAATACTTTCATTCTCATATTTCAACATACATCTTATTTTCAGTACCGTTTAGACAAACTTTACAGATGTTCCATATTTCAAAAGTAGAATACCAAGTTTGTTTAACAACTTTGAAAAATTGTAGTGATGGTCATTTGTAAAAAAAAACGTAAACAGACTAGCCTAGAATGCAAGGAAGAGTTCCAGATTCGAATGAATCGGAGTTTTTGGGTCTTTATTCTACACTTATTCAACACTTATACATGGTCCGCTAATTAAAACTGGAAGCCTGCATTTTCTACATCTTTTTTAAGATGTTGTAACAACAAAGGTATTAATTTACACATATTTTCAAGGCCTTTTAAATTAACTGTACACTGTAAAAAAATCGGTGTGAGTGAAAGCAATAAAGGTAAGGCGTGAATCCATCGAGTGAGTATATGACTATATATAGAACTGAGTATATTTACTCAAATATAGGTGCCCTAAAATAAATTCTCCAGAAAAACTCGTGTTTAGTGCTCTAAAGTAAATATCCTCATTATTGAGTGACCCAGCCCATTCTATGGTTGTCGTGCGTTGTCTATGTCCATTTACATTGTCGTGGCATGGTGTATGGCGTGTAGTGTTGGACAAGAATCCATTTATCTGGTTATTTTGGTGACAACTGTGTTTTAAATGTAGTGGTTTGATTCCAATAATTAAAAACAATAATACATATATTGAGTCTCGATTAATATTTGATTAAATAAATGTTTAGTTAGATTGTTACCCATACTTACTTACGAGTGTGTACCGTACAATATAGGTTTTAGCAATCTATTCGTCCGATTACTTAATTCTTTTAATCGAGACCTAAAATATTGAGATCTGTGTAGAAACCACTGTAGCAGCTTGGTAGTTTATGACTTTAATACAATGATATTTAAATTAAATTTTAAAGAGAATATAAACCAAGACTGAGTAAAAAAGTTACTCAATAATAGTTAAATTTACAGAAAAAGTCAAGTAAGTCAAAAGTCAGTAATTGGTTTTATAGACTCAGAAAGAGTCAAAAAGTCACTCACTTCATACTTAACAGAAACTCGGATTTGAGTAAAATTCACTCTGTTGCAATAGTTACACTCATAAAATTTTAGTTGTACTCATACTAATAGAAGTGAATATTCCACTCAATCAGGGGTGGACAGAAATTGATACATTATACTGAGTGAAATTGAATGAAATTTTTTTACAGTGTAATAATAATTATAAGCATGACAGCTGATGAAAATATATTCTTTGTACAACTTTATACAGTACTATCGAATAGGCTATGAAAAGGGCTTTAGTTTAATAGATGGGTCGGTGGCTTCTCTTTGCTGGTGTTCAAAGTTGAATAAAAATGATACGATATTCTTTTACTACGAAACTATAAGAAAAAGAGAAATCAAAAATTCTGTTAGTTCTGTTAGTATTTTTTTAAATGCAAAATTTTCTGACTTCAATTTTATCAATTTCTGGGTTTATTTAAAAAGCTATAGGAAAATAGAAAAATATTTTTTCAAAGAAAGTTATTATTTTTTTTAACATTGTGTATACCATGTGACGATTATGATAAAATGGTTTGTCTTTTCTGTTTCACTCAGTGTCTCTGTGATATTTTTAATTTACAAAGTTCATAATTATATTTTAAGAGAACAGTGTTTTTAAGAAAGTTTTTTATAATTGTGACTGGTTCTCTATTTTAAGAAAATTCTATTAAACTACTTGCTGTGTTGACCTTTGGGCCCATGTAACTCAAAAATCGCACTTATCGTAATGAACGTCTTTTTCTACAACTGAAATAAATAAAAACACTACTAACTGCGCCTAAAATTGCAAACAGCGTTTGAATGGTATACTTTTATCAAATCATAAGTATATTTTAATTAAAAATTTCTAAGAATCTCAAATACATATTCAATTAAAATTATTTTGAAAATTACAGGTTAAAACTGGTTAAAAATCTCCCATTTCTACGCCACCGAATTAATTTTTAATTATAAACATATAAGAAAGAACGCAGTTTAATTAAGTTATTGAATGATCAAAAACTAATAGTCCACGGGTCCACGTACAAAAAGAAAAATGATTACCAGCAAGCTGTAACTTTGCGTGCAGCTTAAGTTTGACGAGTCTCCCAAGATTTGACTATGAGGAAAATTCAACAGTGGTAAGTTTTCCCGTGATTTTCAGGAAAACATGTCAATCTGGCATAGGCATGGAATGTTATGACCAGCACTTTTTTTTAAGATTAAATGAAAGATATATTTTTTTAAACCCCCTAAAAAATTTGTCCCACAAAAATTTTGGTATTTTAAGTTTGTCTCCCACCCCAAATGGTGACAAGCAGCAAGCAGATTTTTCTGGGAGGGTTTGGTAATAAGATTTGAAATGAAAGTATGTATCTTATTGTCCGACAAAATTCTTGAGAAGTTTTTGCAGTCCGACGCCCCGAAGATGTCGATTTAACGACAACATGTTGGTGATAACCAGCAATCTGGTTTTGATTTTTTTCTCTAATAATTGAAATGTATAACACAATAATATACTTGGCCGTCAAAAAGGTTGAAAAATTTGCCTTAAAAATAGTAAAGATAACTATTTTTGTGGTTCCTAATGTTCATTCCGCTATAAAATAATTAATTTTTTAATGAATAAATAAAGAATAAATAAGAAAATTATTCTGGTTAACAGGAGCAATAGAAATTCATAAATAATTATGTCTATAAAAATTAATTTAATTAATTTTCATCAAAATTATTTCTTTGTTCAAAAAAATGAATTTAAATTAGTCATATTTATTTTGAAATTTGAGAAGTTTAAGCAAAATTTTTTTTATTCATATATTTTTTTATTAAATATAATTTTTTCTTCTACATGTGTAAGTTTTGAAACCGCAAAATTTTATAGTTTAATTTTGTCGGACAAGCAAAAAAAACGATAATTTTGTCGGACAATTAAATTCTCAGTTTAATATTGCATTTTTTTAAATAATGACGCTTTTGTCCGACAGCTGGTTATAACCAACCATGTTGTCGTTAAATCGACATCTACGGGGCGTCGGACTGCAAAAACTTCTCAAGAATTTTGTCGGACAATAAGATACCTACTTTCAGTTCAAATATTTAAAAACATATGACTTAATTCAATTAATACCTGGTTATGATGAGCAAGAAAATCCATAGACTTGTGCGGGAGAGGAGGCGGCATATTATTATTAAGCAGGCCGCATTTGCGTCCAGGAACGACTTATGTTGGTAGGCCCTAACCACCATTCAGTGCAGGAATGAGGGAAACCTGGAAAACCTCATTAATTAGGGGGGTGGTCAAATGCCAACCGGTGTCAATCTCTCACATTGACCCAAGCCAACATTCTTCCACCCTACCATACCTGCACAGAGGGTGCCAATCCTCCGTACAAGCATAGCTAATCTACGGTCTACCGGCCGCGGGATTCGAAACCCGGGCAGATCGACACATCGATTTAAGTACTGACGCCTTAAAC